>NW_009709086.1:0-17643 GCF_000703405.1 Apaloderma vittatum
CTTTCCTGTGACAGGGACGAGCTAAGGACATGGCCAAAGCAGAGTGCTCCTTCCTCTGACTCTGAAGGAAGACAGGGCTTTGCTGCAAAGCTCTAGCTTGGAGGTGATGAAGCTGTTGAGGAGCAGCAGAGCGGGCACCAGTGGTGATGCAGTCACATAAAGGATTGTTTCGATCAAATCTCCCACCTTACAAGGTTTTCCCCAGCAGAAAAGTTCTGCACTGCGTTCTAGAAATGTCTCTTACTGTGAATTTAGAACCAGAAGTCCTTGGATTCTTGCTTCCAGAAAGAAACTGCTTTAGCATTCAGGTGCTAATCTTAAGGTGGAGATGATGCATGCCATCCTAACAGGACTTTTATTTGCTGTATAAATATTAGTCCGTTTATACCAAGTCCAAGAAAGGAATTGTTTTATCACTTAAGTGCTAATCTTAAGGTGGAAGTGGTGCTGTACTAACATGAGTTGCATTTAGTGTAAGTTTATTAGACTATTTACAATCTTTCCACAGATTGCTTGTTCTCTGACAGTTTAAACAGGAAACAAAAAGGCTCCCTTTGTGCATGAATGTTTATTCCTGCCATATCAGAAAGACATCCTTCAAAAAATACTAAGGTGTTGGTTTTAAAGCATATTTTGAAATTCAGATTAAAAGCTTAAGATCCTTATGCAAGGTACTTGGCCTGAAATCAGGAAAAAAGTAATTAGAAATGCTGTCCGGCATTTTGAGGGTCAGATAGAATTAATGAATTGTAACTAAGAAATACAACAATTGTAGTTACTTATTTTGGCTTGACTCCAATGACAAGGTTGTAGGGCCTGCTGCCCTGCCAGTGACTGTTCAGCAGATGGTCTCTGGCTGTATATGGACATTCAGACCATGACAAACAGCGGTGGAGGCAGGGCACAGATTTTAATCAGGAAAATCTCTCACACAATGCTCTCCCAAGCACGGAAAGAGAACCAGCACACTGCTGTGGAACAGTGAGTTGAGGGCTTTCCCCTGTTTACTATTCAGTTATGCATAGTGCATGCTTGCTCAACTGTGCTTTGAACGATGTTGTTTTATGTGGTTTAAGAGTAATTCTAAATGTTGTCTCCAATTACATTCCTTTTAAAATCTACTGTTACTTTATTCTAATTGTATCAATATAGATTGGTACTGCTTATTCTGCAGTCTGAGACATAATCAGTAGTTTCCAAGAGTTGCGAATTAAATCAAAACCCACAGGCAGCTCACTTAACTATGCAAGTGACTTCTTGCAGGTACATTTGGCTCCCTTGTAGCACTCACACATTGACTGGGAGCAAGACCCACTGGATGTTCTTTAATGGTCTGCATAGGAGTTAGTTTTGCCTTGGTTTGCTAGCAAGGAATTCCAGCGCATCATGGAGTTTATTTTTTTTGTCACTGTCCTGGGTTTGAGCTAAAACCCAGTCCTATTTAATGATTTTTACTTTTCAGTTTTAGTCTCTTCTAAAAGGCTGCACTTTCTGAAGGTAGCAGCATGTTTTTGCAGACAGTGTGTGCTACTAGCAGTGATAACACCTGATGTTTACAGTTACTGCCTGGGACTGGGATGCAGACAGGCTCTTGCTTATACTTATTCCTACAGTGACCAAGGCCACTGCTGGCTCTTGTGTGCCACGCTGGGGGTGCCGGGTAGTAAAAGGTTGCACGTCTGGGGCGTAATAGACAGGACAGGTGACCAACAAGAGTATTTCATCCCATGTACGTCATATTTACTATAAATTGAGTGATCACGAGAGTTTCTGCCTCTTCTGCAATAGCTAGTATCCAGAGAGGACTCTATCTGACCTCCTGCTTTTGATCCAGATCCTGAGTTCCCGAATCCAGCTCCCTGTATCCATCTCCCCGCCACTGCCGCTGAGCCTGGGGCTTCCCCAGTGCCTCCTGCTCTGCAGCATCAGTGGTGATTGATATTGGGGGAGGGAGTCGGGTTTGATATCGGGCTATTATCTATAGTTGTATATAGTTCTTTACTTTTATTATTCCACTATTATTTTCTATTATTATTGTTTTCATTAAAGCTGTTGTAGTTTTTTTTCTTCTCTAACCCGAAAGTCTCTCTGCTTCATTCCCTTTTCCTTCCCATTTTGGGGGGGGAAGAGGGGGTTAGAGAGCGTCTGTCCATGTTAGAGGCCGGCCCAGCCCTAACCCACGACAGTCACCTAGTTTTTAAAGAAACTGTGTTGCATTCTTATGTGAAGGTTGAGAAGATGAGGCTTTGTGTGCAGGTGAAATTTTATACAATGGTATTTATAGCTGGGAAAATCACAAGAGAAGAAAATGGAATTGTATCAATCAGGATTATTAACCAGACAGAGTTAAGGCAGGAAGCTGCATGATTCCTTCCACAAAATATTTCAAAAACCCTGATGAATGGACCATATACTAGTGAAGTCTGAAGTGTGACTGCAAATACAGACACTAGCAGTCAGGCAGATTTTCACGGTTCAACCGCAGCCGGCAACTAAGCACCACGCAGCTGCTCACTTACTCCCCCAATGGTGGGATGAGGAAGAGAATCAAAGAGTAAGAGAAAACTGACGGCTTGAGATAAAGACAGATTAATAAGTAAAGCAAAAGCTGTGCACTAAAGCAAAGCAAAACAAGGAATTCATTTGCTACTTCTCATTGACAGGCTGGTGTTCAGCAATTGTCAGGAAAGCAGGGCTCCATAACGCATAACGATGACTTGGGAAGACCAACATCATCACTCCAAACGACACCACTTCCTTCTTTTCACCCCAGCTTTGTATGCTGAGCATGACATCAGATGGTGTGGGATATCCCTTTGGTCAGCCGGAGGCAGCTGTCCTGGCTGTGTCCCCCTCCCAGCTTCTTATGCACCCCCAGCCTCCTCTCTGCTGGGTGGTGTGAGGAGCAGAAAAGGCCTTGACTCTGTGTGAGCACTGCTCAGCAGCACAGGAAGCTTAGCAGTGTTATCAACACTGATTCCAGCATAGATCCAAAACATAGCCCCATACTAGCAGCTCTGAATAAAGTTTACCAAAAACAGCCCAGTAACAAAAAAACACTTCTGAACAGCAATTTCTAAACCAGATCAACTTTTATGATTACACTAGCATTCTAAAATAATGTGTATCTGTATATAGTATAATAAAATATTAACTATATAGTAAAGCCACGTGTGTAGATGAGGTGTATCAGGCAATAACCAAAATGTTTTATAGAAGCTAATGTCACAAACAGTTCTTATTTCATCAGTTCTTGTCAACACTGTTTTAGTGAAAATGTAAATATATTTTTGATGTACAGAAGTTTGACATTTAAGTCCATCCAGAGCTTCCCATGCATTTTGCCTCTCTAACAACCTCCTTCAAATATTAAAGAGGGAGATGAGAAGAGCATTCTTTAAACATAGGTAGGAAATACATGCTAATTTATACAAAGATTTGAGGAAAATGTACGGCCTATGAATTCTGTGTAAAGTTAAGTTTTGCATGGCTATTAAGGAGTAAGTTCCAATTCCACTTTCCTGAAATCTGTCACGATGGATTGATTTAAATATCCAAGCCAAGTGTCTTCTGAACTTCAAAACCAAATTTCTATGGGAGCCCGTAGTGAAATTCAAAGCAATAAATAAGCTCTGATGAACTGTTATTGCCTCTTAACCTGTTTCCAATCTGAGGTCAAAAACTGTCCTCATGACAGCAAGCGCTCTTGCAACCTTTCTCTACAGAGCTCATGTGCTACATGTCTGTGCCCTTACTAAATGTCAAAGTCTGGTAAGAGAATGACAGCAGAAATGAGATTATGAGCTAAATTTTTGGCTAGTGGAGCCTCCAAAAATAAGACCCACTCTATCTCTGGAAGAACCACTAGGACTTAGTATTCTTCAGCTGACTGTGATACTGAATAGTTCTCTCAAAGATCTACATGGTAAAAATTACTACCATAATTTTTGATTTAACATTCTTGCAGGAGCAACTAAAGTAAAACATCCACTACTGTTGTGCTTAATTTCAAAAAGGGAGATTAAATAAAAATTGAGCACTTGTTAAAAAAATAGGCAGGATGGAGTACTAGTTAAAGAAACTGTGTTGGATTCTGATCTGAAGGTTGGGATAAATGGGCTCTGAGCACAGAAGAAGTTCTAGACAAAGTGGCCTATACCAACATAATACCACAGAAGAAGGACTGACAGCCCAGAGCAAATTCTACATAGGAACATGCTGACCAGACCAACTCAGGGAAATCCCTTCAATTCTACATAGGCATAATGCCATAGAAAATAATTCTCTATTGAGTTAGCTTCTGCATAGCTAGTTACACTGTTTAAGGTCAATCAATCCCAAACATATAGTAAAAACCCCAATTATTTAACATTATCAAATAGAGATATACATGGTACCATACAGTTACAATTTCCAGTAAAATCTGAGCTACTGACCACATTAGGAGAACTATCAGATTATTTCATATTAGGTTATATTCCAAAGAAATATACAAATTTTCAGGGGAAAAATCAGCTTTTTCAAAGAAATTTATTTACTCACAACATTAGAAAATATGATGCCTGATATTGACTTTTTAATGTAGTGTTTCATCAGGCAATCTATTCCAAGATGTCAGTTAAAACAACAGAGCTAAATAGAGCTTTGGGATGTTAAAAAATAGACAAGATTATTCTGAGTAGGTTATAGACATCAATTATGATGTAAAGGAATGTCTGAATTAGAGTTGACTACAGACTATAGGCAAAGTATTCTGTTTTTAAAGACTGACCATTTATTTGTATATGACTGATACACAAACCCAGAAATACCTTGCCCATCAATATTATGTTTAAGATGCATATTCTATATCTAGGAAGAAAACCAGTACTAATGTTTCTCTAGAATCCACCTACTGTAGTCACTTTTAATAAAATGAGAAATTAGAGTAGAAATTCTTTTAATGCTGGAATTGCTCCTCTGGTAAGCGTTCTGATCAAATTCTGTCTGATGACATATCATGGTCCTGTTAACATGCATCTATTCAATTTTTTTCCTAGGAAAAATACCCATAGCAGTGTAACTCAGGTAGTCATGTAGGCTGTCTTTTTGCTTTTTTTGATTTTGGGGTTTTTTTTGTGAGAAAGGGGTAGATGATGCTGCCTACATAGAAAAGGCTTAGCACTGTTCTCTCAGGATTGTTTCCAAACATTATTTCTCATATAAATCACTCTTCTTTTGCACTATTCTGTTAAGTGAGAACTTCAGAAAGCCTTTTAAAGAGATTAAGCATTTTGTTAAAGCTCTTCTCGGGTATTTTTGACAGTAGGACCATGAAGCAATCTCTAATGGCTCTTAACCATCAATTCCTCATGCAGTAGTTGTGTGCTGAAGGAGCTACTTTTCTTCTGTCACCAAGTTTGTGTAGTGGAAAAGATGGCTGCCAAAAGCTACCTGAGATTAACAAAATGAACATGGATTCTTTACCTGTAATGTATCTTGAGTTGCAGACAAGATATGCTCCTCTACATACAAAACACGCAAATGCAGGAAGATATGTATAACTCTCATATATGAGAAAGATGGGAATAGAGGAGATATTTCTGAGAACTCATTTTTTTGTCTTTAACAAAACCTTTTAATAAATTCCTTAATATTTGAACTGATACGTATGTCCAGAAGAACAACCTGGCCCAACTGTTTAAAGAATCCACAGAAAGATCAGCAAAAATGCTACTAAAAACCCCTGCATGGCAGGAATACCATTTGTTTTCTGACATACTGCTGAATGTTCAACTTGGATTTCTTTTCATGTCCACAATACTGAGGATTAGAGCTCTCTTCCCAATTATTACCATGTGCTGGGTTTGCTCTTTAGGTGGATAAACTCACTCCATGTGCTGTCAGCATTCAGCATGAAGTAGTCTAGTCTGGCCAGCAGTGAGAGACGATGGTTGGTGGGCAGTTCCAGGTAACACCTTGACGTTATGAGAAGCTGAACAAATGTCGTACAAGGTAACAGGACACACGGCCAGGCCGCGCTGGCTGATGGCAGGCTGCCTCTGGCAAAGTTCAACACAGAAAGACTGAGGGAGGTACTTGGTATTAGAACTCGGGCGTCAAATTCCTGCAGAGTTCACAGGGCACTCGCTTTGTAAAGTGAAATAAAATATGATTGTAACACCGACTGGGTAGAGCAAAAGTTTTGAAAAAGCTGATCCTCATGCTCTGTATTTTGCTAAAATCGGCCATCTCCTCTGCAATGTCCGAGCGCTGGCATTTCAACTGCTGTAAAAGCGAAGATGACCACTAGAGGTCATTCAACGAATAAGAAATAATTCAGGGTTTCAGTTCGGTGATTTTCTGAGTTGAGGTTTGTATGTGCTATTTTGTCCTTTGCCATTAACGACATAAAGAGTTGACTTTACAAGAGAGCTAAGTACTAAATTTCGGAACATAACTGACTATCCGTGTACTCTGTAGTTACACTGTGACTGAAGGCAGTCCTGGGGGCGTCTGCTAACATTTTCGGGACTGCTAGTCAATTTGATTGAGAACTAGACATACACCTAGAAGCCTGAATACTTTGCTGCGTGCTTCTCTGTGTCATTAGGTAATCAACACCTTTAAACATAACAGTTAATTGCAGTGTCCAAAACTTTAAAAATATATATCTGTATAACAGATCTCAATCTTCCATAACTAACTATTTTAAATTTAGATACTATATAATTTCACCCTGTCTTTGGCAGATACAAGGAAGGACAGGTGTATTTTTTATTTACATATCAGCAGCAAGACTGAGAAACTCTAGACAGAGGGATCTCCAGTGAAGCAAAACTCATGACAGGATAACTTCAGAGGTGTTTTCTCTATTTTTGTTGAAGTCTTTGTTCAACATTTGAAGAAAAAATCTCTGGATGCAACATTATGTGAAAAAATAATCTTGTGGCCAACCTGTAAATAAGCTAAACCTGGTCAGATCTCTGGGATTAGAAGAAGGTGGCTATCACGCAGGAAGATAGGAAGATGTGTGGAGAAGAAAACTGATAGAAGGATGAGCAGTTACAGCTCCTGTCAAGTGAGCAAAAGATGAAGAGATATGTAACAGTTCCTACCCTAAAGCCAAAGAAGGACCAGTTCTTCTTAGCTATGATCCTAGTAGGAGAGAGAAGCTGAGAAAGAAAGTGGACGTGAACTAACAGTTTGTTTTCTTAGAGATGAAGACATACAGAAGACTTTCACACTTGTCAACAATCCTAGGACTCAATGTCCCAAGGACTGTTTTTGCCAAATCACAACTGTTGAAAAGGAGGAAGTTCCTTCCAAGAATAGATGGTTTTCAACTAAAGTAAATATACTGTGCATAAAGACTTCCAAAGTAATTTCTAAGGGCGCTGTGCTATTGAATTGCATTCTCAGCAGCTAAAAGCATTCTACCACTTTGTTTGCTACTCAGAACATACATCATTTAGCTTAATAATAGTTTTTGTCATCAGACTACAAACAAATTTTCTCTAATAAGAAAACCCCTTTCTCTGAAATATTTGTAATACAATTTCTTTGGCAGTCATTCAATTTGTTGCAAATAGAAAGTGAGCTATTAGAGTACTTTTCATTAACTTATTACTCCCCACATGCAAACTCCACCTCCTGTGAATAACATGTCTAGGAGAAAAATATCTATCTCATCCTAAAAAGATTTTTGGACTGCTAAATAGAGGACAGTATCACAAGCACATCCACCTGTTGGAAACAATGATAGCAGCCTGACTCTCTGTTTGCAATGCAACTATGGCATGTTTTGAGAATCTAACTGATGCCTACCCCTGGAATTATTTCTTCTGTAGGAATTTTCAGAAAAGTTAATTTGTTCTTCCTCAGCAGTTTTGGGAAATACACATAATTTGAAGCTCTACTTTTTTTTGTTCCCTAAACGGAACTAGCAAGTTCCAAGACAATTTGTATATAGAATTTTGCCCATAACAACTTTAAAGGGTGGAAAAAACATTTGCATGAAAATGTCACAAGTGTTGTACACATGGATACTAAACGACAGATTGGTGAGTTGCCACAGAATCATTAAACTTTAAAAGCTTCACAAGAACCACGACTGAAAAAGTACATTAAAGGTTTTCAGAAGAGTATGGTCTGCTTGTTAGAAAAGGATCATGAAATTCACACTGGAAGGAAAAAGGTAATTTATATATTTTACTGCCATTACTTGTTCACTATCAGACCTTTTTGACATTAGTTTTGGAGGACTACTCAGAACTACTAAGGCCATGTAGATGTTAAACATCCTTGAAAAATGAATACTTTAAATAAGCCTGCAAAATTACTCTTTGACTCCAAAGATTTTTGGCTTGTCATTCTGTGTTTGAATTTCCTGTTCAGTAGCATATAAATAATCTTTTGGGTTTTTTTTAACTGTAGCTACTTAATTTGAGGAAAATGCTTTGAAACTAAAGACTTTTATACACCCTAAATATTACTATGTCATATACATTAAATAAAGTTATTCTACTCTGGTGGCATTTACTAGTAGAGAATTATAAAATGTATTTTGGGGAAAACACCCAAGGGCCAAAGGAAACAGAGATTCAAAGCACGTATCCAGTTCAGGTCATAAGGCACTTAAGTCCAATGACTCAAGAACATGTAAAACTTCTCTAATCCAAAGTATTTACTGGAACTACTGGCATTTTCCTAAAGGTTAAAACGATGGACTTACTGGCTAGATGTGCAAGTCTGAAGCAGCTTTCATATTTTCCCAGAATAACTGCATTACCAACCAGAGTTACGAGCAGAGCTGTTGCAAACTCCGGTGGTCACACTTCACACCCAGAGTTGCTCATTTCCTGTGTCCCTGTCCCCTCTTCTGCTTAATGGTGGCAGCTGCAACAGTTGGTTGGTTGGCTGGTTGGTTGGTTGGGTAACTAGCAGCTAACTTGGTTCCCAAGTAGCAATTTCTTACCTGTGAAGTATTTGTACTTGAATCTTTCACTGACTTAAATTAGAACAGATGATTAGTGCACTTAATCAAATCAAAAGGAGATGAAGATTTTAGCCCTTTTTTTAAGAGGCTTTCAGCCCAGTAGCTAAGAGGATCAATCTTTAAATGCTAGAGTAATCATTTATTTCTTTTTATTCCTTTTGATGTCTGAGAACAATACTCTCTGCTCTGCTGACAAACACATCAGCCAAACGGAACGAGGAGAAAAACAACAACAAAAAATGCCATCACTTTAACTGTTTTTTCCTGTGAGCATAGTCAGTTTTGGTCAGGCCTGTTTATCCAGTCAACTCAACTCCTGTCTTCTAATAAACTCTCTCTTATGACTATAAACAAAATAAAAAATGTAAAAATAAAAAATTAAAAAATAAAAAAACAAAGTAAAAAATGTGAGGAAGAGCTTTATAAAGGTCTCAGAAACATAGGCCTTTCAAATGTTTTCAATTTTGTAATCTACTGGAGTAATCTTTTAGTCACTAGAGGTCCCTAACCACAGAGCTAAATGAGATCACAAGGTCAACCCTGGAAAAAGGTCTGGAATCATTGTTACTGTTTGAAAAAGACTCCATAATCTCTTGGGCAAACTCTTCATGAGCAGACTAGATGGCCTTGTATCCAGAATCTGACATTCCATTAAGTGACAGCACATGTTTCCAAGTTGGTACCTGTCTGTTTAGCAAAGCTGCAATTTTGAATTTGGGGAAGAAATCCTGAGAAACATAACCCCAAGAATGATGCCTTGGAGGCCTTCAGAACAGGACATACTGAGGCAGGAGAAGACTAAAAAGAGCTCCTTTCATCATTACATGAAAGATTGAGAGAGAAAAGAAGACAAAGAGAAGCTAAATACCTAGTGAGAAAGTTTTTCTGAAATGTCAGCCTGTAAAATGTCTCGGTTAGAATGAATCATTAATTCATGAGCACTGTAAGCACATGTCCCTAGAATGAATCTTTCTTTGTTGTAATATCCTTCTGCCATAAACACTTCTTTCCACATCAGGCTTTCTCCTCAGTATCAAATGGTTCATCTAATACAGCGTTATGAATATCCTGTTTCTATGTGGAATACATTTGTACACATGTACCTGTTACAAGGATTTGAATAATCTGATTCTAAACTGTGTTTATCTCGGATTTAAAATTGATTGTAAGCCAATATGTTATTTCTTTACCTGCATTTTGAAGCAGAATTCCCAGGGAAGTTGGCAAAAGATCGTAACATTTTGGCTAGTATCTTCTGCACAAGGAGATGCTTGTATAACAACACACCCTTTCTGGTCTGCAGCAGGAGAAAAGGACAGCACATTTAAGCTACAGATCACCTGGCTGCAAAAGGTGAAGACAAACACCAAGAAATCTCGCGGAAGAGAGGCTAATAACTTAAAAAATTATAAGAACTAACCTGCATGGACATTTTCACCGAAAGCAGGTAGAGCCAATTGCAGGAAGGAGTCCTGCCACATTGAACAGACAGACTTCTGGTAATTTAAAAGAAAAAAGTTCATTGCATTTAGATGCTGTTTTCTAATCCATAAACCTCCTACCTTATAAATATGACAGATCATATTTTAGCTCTTTTGCCACTCATTAAGCCTTTGCCTTCACATCTTTGCATGCCCGAAGAACTAAAGCATAGCTCAACATATTCATGCAAATTTAATTCTTCCTGAAAGTAGATTTTCACTTCAACAAAGAGCCTGAAGAGCCAACAACAGGCAGAGGAGTAAGTTTGTGGAACTGTATGTTCTGTTTCAGAAAGGAGCATTAAAGTTTGCACCTCATAGTACAAACACAAATGAAGCACCTGGAGTCTTCAGACTCCAGAAGTCTAACACACAGCAGGCCCAGTGGACTGGGAGCAAACAGAACAATCTGGTAAGTGTCCAAGGGGCAGACTGACCCAGTTTGTGGCAGCATTAACTCGTGCATTGCATTGTGCTTCATTTGGTCATGACAGATGTTGCTGCAGTTTGTCTGGCATTTCTCTATCTCTATAAAGGTTATGCCTGTTTATAGTCTTTAAAATCTATGGTTTAATATGCATTCACTTCCATGTTAATTTACACAAAGGACAGAATGCTTGATAGTAATTAGAGAAATCTTAGGAGATATATTAATGAGATGAATAATTTTTCAAATTAACATTGTTACTTAGAGTTGGATTGTAATGATGTAAAATACAACCATGAAGGAAAAAGAATGTTTCAACAGTATGCTTTTGTTCTCTATAAAATTGTGCAGCAGAATCATCTTTCAAGATATCATACGAGAATGAAAAATAAAGCTTACTGCAATTTGAAAAAAGAGGACATTTGAATAGGAAGGATAAGAAAGCAGAACAGAAGAAATTAAATAAGGTAAACAACAAAGAAAGCTTTGAATTTGTGAAGTAAAGTGTACCTCTGGCAGAATCATCACCGTATTCAAATCCTAATTTTCCTTTATGCTAAGCCTCCCATTTCAATCTTCTGTTAGCCTGGAAATCAAAGCAGATGATCAAGATGAAATTACTTGAAAAGCAGGCATTCATATATAGATTTATCCTTTCAATAAAATTTTCTTCCAGAATCAATTTTAGAGACAAAAGTCAGTGTTCCATAAACATCACTGAAACCCTTCCAATGTTTCCATATTAACTGATGATTTAGGGTAATAAACACCATGGTTGTTTTGACTAGAAAAAATAGTTACATCTAGATTTAGCGTGCCATGTTTAAACCAAATCTATATACCTCAGTGGGCCATCAATCAACAGAGCGTTACCTAAATTCAATCTCCACTACAGAGGGGAAGAAGCATGAGGATTAGTTGGTTAGGTTCTAAGCTAAAATGCTTCTGCATAGAGTTTTGACTTCAGTAATCTACCTAAATAATTACATTTACTACCTTGAGGTATTGCGGCTTTAAACTCCCTCTCTGTAGGAGCTGAGCGGTGGAGCAGAGTGAAGAGCATGGTTTTGTTACTAAAACAAGTGGAATATTGGAAATGGACTATTTTATCCATATTTTGACAAACTCTTCTGGGGGGCGAGGGGTGGGGGGTGGGAGGAGGAAAGGTTGTCATGTAGAATTTTGTCGTACCAAGGCAACCTGCAATGATCAGGGGCAGGGTCATGACAGGAAATGCACTTATTTCTTGTTTGTGTTACTATTTATGATTTCAAACTACTCCAGTCAACCAAAAGTACAGCTCAAACAGAGATGGAAATTAAGTTTCTTCTAACTGAATAATTTTAATTTTGCTCAATAAGTTTTTCTTTATCCTCTAATGCATCTTTACTGCTTTATTAAAATTCTTTTGATTTAGGGACAGTATCTTCACAGCAAACTCATTAGATTTTGTTTCAATTCACATTGACTTTAGTCCCTTAGCTTGGCAAAGTTGCCACTTCCTCCATAATGTGACCATGCAACTGCACATGAACAGCTGGCTACCTACTGTGGGGGCAGCTCCATGTGGTCCTGAGCCTTTGTGCTTAGTCCCTTTGATCTGGTTAAACTGACCTGTACAGTAAAATTACTTCATTTCTTACTGCCACTCACGTTCACCTTGCCTCATGTGCCTGGAACTGCCTCCACCTACTTGCACTCTAAATATTTGTCTATACATACAGCTTTTCAGCAGAGTTATAGTGACCAGTTTCTAGTGTGTGGAGACAGGATTTACCAGCAGTTCTTGTTTCTGAGTCTGCTTTTAGCTACCAGCTATTCTCTCCTGAGTTTTTTTCTCTTTTGGTTTAGTAGAGCTAAAAATGAATGTGGAGGGGCTTTGTGGAACCTGACATTATGGCATTCAGTGAAAATTGCACCAGATGAAAGCCTAGAGCAACTATTGTGAGAAACCACACCAAGAACCACTCCGTGCACATTTACACAGCGGCCTGTAACATCTTATTCTGATCTGACATATAAGCATGTCCTTCATAATCTTCCTGTGTAATTTGAAATTGTAGAAGTACAGTTTAATGTATCTTTTTTTAGCTCAGAGAACACATTCTTCTTAGAGAATTTCTTAGGTTTCTCGGAAAACTTCCCAGAAATATAACTAAGGGGGGATGGGCTAAACTGTCAAAAACAGATGAAAAGAAGAGAAAAAAAGAGAAAGCCAAAACGAGCAACGTGCACATTTGTCTTTTAAAATAATCTCTGTGTCTGTTCACATATATCAGGGAAGTGTAGAACCTGAACTTTTGTATTAAATCAAACTACAAAACCAGTCGTTTCTTCTCTACAGACACTATGTCAGGAGAGGACTCAAGGCATAATGTTGGCTGCCAAATCTCTCAAGTAGAAGAACAATTTGTTCAACATGCATAACACAAACAAACTTTTCACAGACTTTCCCCTGCACTTCAAACAATGCAAGCTTTTCATGCTATTTACACAGAAAAATGTAATTGAGATCCAGCAGGTGGTTTTCCATGGCTTCACACTGCCTAAGATTCACAGCTGAAAGAAGAGAAAGAGCAACCAGCTTGCTGTGAGATGACACAGTGATGTATCAGACAGAAAGACTGGAGGAAAACATGGGATTGACAGTCCCCATACAAAGTAGCTCAAGCACACTCCTCCACATCCCAGGCTTGACAGAATCTATACGATTTGGCAGGTTTGGACAATTTCCTTCACTCCCTATTTCAGTCTCACCCTTTCCACCTAAGACTGCAATTTTCAGGCTGTTGCCTTGAAAGGCTCTGTTGCAGACCTAACATTTACAGCAACCCTTGTGATATATCTAGACAAGACAGGCCTCTCTTCGCAACCTGTAATCTCTCACTTCAGAGCTCGTATTTGAAGCCCTTGATTCACTGTGGTTTACAAACACTTTGAAGCAAAATGCACTCTTTGGCAATGAAGAAACCCACAGGCTTCCAGCCTGATCAATCCATCTGATGCCTTGGAAAGTAGAGGCCTTCCTCTATCTTAATAGGCACGTCCCTGAAATAGCAGACATGCTGCACACTGACCACCTATTTACATTTCAGGAAGACATTAACCAAAAACCACAACAACAAGGAGACATTGTTTTCAAAGATGTAAAATAAGCTACTGCATCTCCTTGAATACCACTGTCAAGAAAGGAAGGCATCATAACAGCACAGCTTTCTTTTCAGATGCCTGGCTTCAGGAAAAACATTACTCCAAAGTATCTGTGGCCAAGGTTCTGCACTGTGAGTATTAAGAGAGTAAGACAGACAAATACGGGAGAGTCAGAGCCTAATGGGAAATATTAAGGCCATACATATTTCCAGATAAATGGTCAAACTTTAAACTCATGCTTAACAGAAATTCTAACTTGAAGTGCTTTCTTTACTAAGCAAAAATCGGGTTTCTCTGGAGTCGTTACTGGAGATGCTAAGTGGCTTCATCTACAGTGGATATTGCAGTTCCCTGTGCAAGTGTTGCTGTAAGGGTGCTGCTTTCAGCAACACAAGGAACAGTTCAGATTCCTTCTTGAAATTTTTGCAGTTCTTCTCCATGATCCCTTTCTACAGCACAGGGCAAACAATGAAATCATTGTTTCATCCTGGAATGCTATTTTTAAAGCAAGTTTGAGATGGATGTTGTAGGGATCTAAACAACAAGTTTTATTTTTCACATTAAAATAAAGGATAGAAGGATGACAATTTCAGATGCCTTAGAGATTTCAGCTCTGCAGCACTCTGCCAACATGGAAAAAAAAAATTAAGTATCTGTTACACGGTAGGATTTGTACCATTCCTGATGGGAATACCCTGATCTTTGATTTTTGCCTCTTCCCTTTGCGAATTCTGACAACATTCTCCAGAATGCTGGTCAGTCATTATGCTGTGCAGTTGATGCATCTTTCCTGTTTTGCTGTAGACACAAGAGAAAACATCACATGTTAATTAGGAAATATGTCTGAGAAGGTCAAGATCATATAAACAACTGAAAAAAGTATCATTTTGACAGAACATAGCATGTGATAGAGAAGAATGATTCAGACCAAACTGATGAGTAATTGTTACGGTAAATCACGGTGAGTTCTAATAACAAAGAGAAGGAAGGTGAGGCATTTCAGCAATTAACTTAAATGAGATACAGTTACAGCGAGGCTCCTCCTTTTATTCCCTAGTTTAGATACAACCCCTTGCGTATTTGGTGCCCATTAGGCAGACAGCCAAATGAGTCCTGTAGAGTTATTGCTCTAGGCACCTCAGTTCTGCTCCTAAGAGTACAGTACTCCTTACCAAGCTTATTTTTGGAATGACAAAATAAAAATAAAAAAATCTGTTACTTTGCCTGAAGTGGTGGCCTGAAAAGCCAAGAGGATTTGTTTATTAAGTGAATGTGGCAAGTATTGTGTCGTATTACTGAAGATTCACAAATGGAGTAAGGAGAGAGACGAGAAAGTAACCAAATAAACTACAACCCTGTTAAACTGACTTGAATAGTATGCAAGGTTTAAAAACACATAGCATAGGAAAAAACAATTAACACATCAAATAAATGGCAGTTCGAAACAGTGAAGAGTAAAAAATCATTTTATGAAAAGCAGACTATATGGGAACTACCTAGTTGCCTTTTTTTCAGATAAAAACAACTCCTTTTTCTAGTTAAAATAAGACTAATAAGCCTCATTTTGATGTACCCTATTAAACCTTTTATACATTAGCCCACCAGAAATTAGCCCACAATGGGAAAAAGTCTTCACTGTGAGAGAAAATAAGAACTTAGAGGTAGGAAACAAACAGGAATCAGATCAAAATTACAGAGTAAAACCTAAATTCCTTGGTGTCGGACAGCTTGTACTATCTTCACTTTCAGGGCAAAAATACAAAGATACAACCTGTTGCACTGAAAGGGGAAATATATGTTTGGAGGAAAGTTACCAGCAGAATTCTCTAGGATTAGTTTGGAGACTAAAAATAGTGCATAGTATCATAGCTAATTTTGGTACAGTGTAAGTGTGTACTTATGACATTTTCTGATGACAAAGTCTGGAGGCAGTGTCAAACTAGAAAAGGTTTGGAATATTATAAAGGTCATTGAACTTCAGTTACTGGAAGGGGATGAGGTTAAAATGTACAAAGTGCAAGGTTGTACACTTTGGAATTACTAACAGGAATTTTGTGTAACCACCTGATAGTTCATAGTTTAGAAAAGACGTTTAGGTAAAAAAATAGTATATTCATCTGTTGCAGCAGAACTTTGTAGCAACAGGAACACAAAACCCCTCCTCACAGTTTTCCTATAGGGAGGTAAGTATACAACCTCTTATGTGAGATTTTTTAATGACCTTTTCTGAAATAATATAAAATGGGTGATAATCTTGATGGAGGAGATTGAAATAATTTTCTTTATTTAGCACGTTACCTTATTTCCTTCTTTAAAGAAAATCTAAGAAATGGTTTATTATTGCTTTCCAAATATACTGGGAATAAAGAAGCACAAGAGAAACACCAAAGGAAAAGATTCTCAAAGTGGAACTCAGTATTGGCCTAAGATCACTAGCGTAAATTGCCATGAAATTTTATCATGAAGATTAGAAAAGTTTCCACCTGTCAGGGACATGAAGTGCTGCAAAGCCTTCCCAGTAGGAGTATGAAGGCAAAATAACCAAACTCGCTTTAAGATGAAAGCTTGATAAATTTACAAATGGGTTTATATGACCTGTTTAACTGCTGCAGGAAGGAACCAGACTCCATGTCCATGAAATCTATTCTGATCCTGTGTTCTATTTAGAAAAAAAGCAGATGAGAAGGCTTAAGCAATGAAAGAAGCAAAAGGCAACAAGATTTCAGTCCACATATAAAGGAACAAAATGCAAACAAAACACAGCTGTAAAATGATCACTTGGACTTAGATTAGCTGGCAGTAAGGAAAACGCTCTTACATGAAGTTTCAGAAAACATTCTATTTCTTTTACAGCATACCCAGCTGGTCTTCTAAGTACAGTTCTGGGATGTTTCCAAAGGTCCTGCAGGAGATAGAATTTTGTCCTCTCTGAGCAGTTCTACTTTTGTTTCAGTTATAGCAAATGAGGGGATGTGTTCACTAATACTGACAGTCTAGAGCTGTCTGGACTCTTCTGGTAAGGCTCCTGTGTATCTCTGCAGTATGTCGGTGCATATTCCCTATGTGGCAAGAGCTTGCAAGTCCTAGCCCAAGAGCATCTGGCGGAATGGCAAGGAGTTCCTGTAAAGTACCCGTGACACCTTTGTTTGCCCTAAAGCTTAGCTGTTTTTGAAAAAAAAAAAAAGCAGTTAGTGCAATAAAAATTTATTCTCTTTATAAACCCTGCCTTTGGTATCTTGTAAACAACTGGAAAGTCAAAACCCAAAACCAGTTCTTTGACCACCTTATTTATGATGGAAATGCAAGTCTAAATAAAGCCAGTTTTTCACCCCTAGTCTTACGTTTTGGTTTTGCGTTTTGGTTCCCTTGTCTGGCCCGACGCTCATCTCTGGTCGTAACCAACCCCCACCGTTGTGCTGCCTCCATCACTGAGCGTCACCGGGTTCACTCCCTTGCAACAGCCATGCCTCCACTGGGGCAACCTCTCGGGCGGTCTTTTCTCCTGCCTCCCCAGCACGGCTGATCCCAGGGCACGGAGAACTCATCTCGGGCAGCACCTCAGCCAGGCCGGGGCCTCCCGCAGACGCTCTGAAGGGTGAGCCGAGACC
>NW_009709087.1:0-474 GCF_000703405.1 Apaloderma vittatum
GTGTCTGCTCAGGAGAGCTTATGGCCTCTGAAAGAGGGAGCAAGCCAATCATAACGAGGACAAGAGAATTGTTAGATCTTGCAGGGAGATAATTAGAAGGTCCAAAGCCCAGCTAAAAATTAATCTGGCTTCAGAGGTAAAGGACAGCAAGAAAGTTTCTGGAAATATATTATCAAGAAGAGAAAGAACAGGGAGAGCCTCCATCCCCTTCTAGACCCAGGAGGAAATGTGGTAACCAAAGATGAGGATAAGGCTGAGGTGCTTAATGCTTTGTTTGCCTCAATCTTCAGTAACATAAACACTTGTACTGAGGAAAGACAGGTTTTCAAGTCAAGAGACGGGGACCAGGAGCAAAATGTGCCCCCCTCCATAATCCAGGAGGTGATGGTCAGTGACCTACTGCTCAACATTAGTGTACACAAATCTATTGAGCTGGATCGATTCATTCTAGAGTGCTGAGAGAACTGGCAGGGG
>NW_009709088.1:0-265 GCF_000703405.1 Apaloderma vittatum
TCCCGGCTGCTCGGGGACAAAATTCAATACCGGGGTGATATGTTCATGGCTCTGGGTGCCGCAGCCACCCCAGGAGGGCTGCGTTTGGGGGTGTGCAGTGCAGACTGGCTGTGCTGTGGGGCAGGGATGTGGACAGTGGTTTGGGGGTGCTTGGGGCACCCTAGGCTCAGTCTCCTCCACCATGGGCATATCCAGCCAGCGGGGCTGAGCTCTGGGGGGACAGTCCAAGCTCCCCGTGCCGTGCCAGGACAGGAGGAAGTGTCTC
>NW_009709089.1:0-57758 GCF_000703405.1 Apaloderma vittatum
GGCCAGCATGGAGCACGGCCTTGTGCGCCTCTCTCAGGTAAGTTTACAGGTGGACGCAGGCCGGGACTTCCCATCAACTTGTGAGAGGTAAGAGGACGGCTAGAAAACCCTTCGGAGGTGCCTGAAATGGCAGCAACTGAAAGTAGCCTGGTTTAGAGCAGCAGATCCACTTAAAAAACCACCGCTGAGCTGTGGTGAGGCATGTTCTGGTCAAAGTGTGGGACGTGCTCTTAGATGGGAGACCTGTAGATAGACCTGGACTGATTTCTCATGGTCAGGGTCAGAGATCCTGCGCTCAGTGGGCCGCTGGGCTTTGGCTAGAGGCAACCCTCACTGAGCTGCCACGGAACCAAGAGCAAATTACACCCTGTGTGTTGGTCCAGAGTGCCCATTGCCACCTCTCTAGCTCAGGACAAGCTCTTAGAGAAAACCTAGCATTTCTGTCAAAGTTTCTACCTCCTCCTAAACCCTACACATGCAAAGACTGCTGGGCAAAGGTGAGATGTTTCTCAGGTGTTACATTCTTCAGCTTTCCAATTGAGATCTTTTTCAGACCACGGTCACCAAAAAAATGGTTTTGTGGCTCCTACCCAGCTCTGCCTTCACCATCACAAAAGTGGGTGTTCTCAGCCAAGTGTGATCCCTCCTACTGCATGAAGCTACCTCCCAGCTGCCTGGCAGGCCGCAATCTGCTCTTCTAGTTCCTGCCTGCCACCGAAGGCACACCACGTCGCCATCTGACAGCCATGCGAGCTGCCAAAATCCTACCCAATGTGAGCCAGCACATCCTGAACTCAGTGCAGATCTTCCTGTTAGCTTCAGGCAGCATGGGTCAGAAAGCCTCTCTGCAGCAGAAAGTCCAAGACAAGGGGGTTTTGCCCCAATCTGAGCAGCTCCCAGCCACTGCAAGGCTCTTCCCAGAATTGGGCACGTGGTAAGTGCAGTGACTGAAGAGTTAAACAGAAGCAGCCTTGAGGCACTTGGGAAGCTTGAACCAGGCTGTTTCCAAGAGTGCTGAGCACATCTGAAAAAGTCATAGCAGTGACAGGAGAAGTAGTTAGGTCTAAATTATTTTCTGAGGCCAAAGAGAGTAAAAAGAGTCCTGAAGCCAAGTTCCTGGCTCTGTCTTGGCAATAGCTTACCACTCTCTTCTGCCTTCTTAAAAACACAGAGGAAAGCTGCCACGCACAAACATTTTTATCATTGTCTCTCACTACCCAAAGTACCTGACACAGCAAGAAGAAACCTCTCCACAGAGACCATGCAGTTCCAAAGCACATTTTGGAAATAGCTGTCAGGCCTCATGAATACAAAGTGAATTACAAAGTGCATTAAGGTATCACTGTGTCAGCTAATACCTTACTAAGGGTTTCTGGCTTTATCACAGACATCAGATACAGAAAAGGCCTAGCTCATCCTTGGGGAACACAGCAGGGTTAGTCTCTGTAGGGTAAGTGCAAGTGCTTTGTTTTACTTGGGCAGGAGATTTCCCATCTGCAAGGTCCTAAGGATAAGAGTGCTCAGGAGCTGAGCAAGTGCTCCTCTACTCCTGTCCAGAGCTTTACACCATTACTGCAAGCCCAAAGGGAAGACAGTTCATTGCTGTTCAGCTGTCATTTTGCTTAATTATAACTATACCTACCAGATTTCAGTCACATCCTTTTTTTTCCCCATTACCGGCAATATTCATCCTTAATTCTGACAGAGGGTTGTGAATATTCATGTGTTTGCTCAGAGTGGTGACATCCATAAGAAAAGGAGATGCTCAGAAGAGCTGAGCAAAGCACTCACCTCTCCTTCCAGCCAAAATTAGGGCTGAAAACTGCTTGGAGCTTGTCAGAGCACTGAGAGGCCTCATAGTGCGGTGTTAACAGGGGCCTCCCAGGACATCACACCAGCTAGGGATGCTTCATGTCCCGTAACACACACCCTTATCTATTTTTCTGCCTGCTGTCTGATCCTTCATTCCAAAGATTACTTGCAAGCCCTTCCCCCATGACAGCTGTGTGTGCCCCAAACCTGCCTTCTCCCCATCCTGTTACCTTTTGTTGGGTTTTCCAACTTCTCCAAGTGCGTTGCAGGATTTGGTCACCCTCCCCTCCCTGTTTCTGGGGTCTCACCTTCCAACTTGCCTGCTAGATGTTAGGTCTCCATTCCTTTCATGTCATGGCAGCTCTGGGCACAAAACATCCCTGCATTGCTCATGTTTCCAGTGGCAGACACAAATATTCACTTGAAAGATGAACGGATGAAAAGGAACCAAGCTAGAAAAATCCCATCTCCGAGTCAACGCGTATTTTAAGCCAAAGGAAAGAGATCTAACAAGAAGAGCTGGGAGAAAATAAAAGTTAAGCTAATAGTTAGGATGCTTCCCTGGGAGATGCAATATGAAAATCCCCTTAGATAAAGGAGGCAATAAAGCAGAATCTTTCAGCATCCCACACAAACTGTATAACTACTGGGCTGTCTAGTAGAAGGGAGGTAATACTGGCACTTACACCACCTCTCCCTTTCCACCTCTCAAGCTGTCTTCTTGCTGCAACCTGTTAGAGGTCTTTTGAAGCAGCCATCGAGTACATGGACAAGAAAGCGTGTACAAGTGCCTGCTTAATCTGCTGAAGGGCCTTGAACCCAAAGGTTCTCTAGGAATATAAACTCATAGGATAAGGACTGGATAAATAATTAGAAGAGGGGAAATAACACAAGCAGCAATCTTTCACAACCGGGGGAGTCCACCAGGGCAGTATCAGAGGGATGAGTGTTGAAAGCTGCGATGTTCAGCCGACTCGGTAAATTACCTGGAAAATGAGTGGGTAATCAATGTGACAAAGCTCCCAGTGGCATGAGGATACGCTGAGTAAAAACATTAGGGTTATCTGTGAAGAGCTGCAAAACCACCATATGCTACCAGGTGACAAGGTGAGAAAACAGCAGAAAAACTGCAACCTAGAAATTCAAAATAACGGACATGGGAAGAGCAGTGCTGACCTCATTACTTCAGGATGGGCTCTTAAGCCGATTCTTAGAAGTAATGTCAACTTAGTTTACGTTCAGTAGCCATTAGAAAATAAAATGTTAGGAATACTTTGTGAAGGGGTAGAGAACAGCGTGGAGAATGCCAGGATAACAGAAGCAAAGTCCAGGAGCCATCAGAAATTCAGCATTTCACCCACTTCAATACCTTGTGAAACTAATACAACCTTTATCTGTGTATTTATATACTACCACGTGACCTTTTCTAATCTGCCTTGCATAAAACCACTGAAATAGAGTCTATTTTAAAACAGACTAGACTGCAAGTAGACAGCATGCCTTAAAAAGACAGAACATCCCCCCCAAACACCCTCTCATGAAGCTGAAGCAGAATTGACTGTGTTCCCAAAGCATGCTCCAAGACAACTCTGTCACTTCTCACTCAGGAAATTTCAGTGGTACAGACTTGTGTGTGCTTACATGCAGAGTTTCAGTCTTGCCTCTCCCTTTTCTGTTGTCGTGAAATGGTCGGTGTCTCGTGGAGAGCAGCCCTGGTTTTTCCTGTTCTGCTGGCCGCTAGGTTGCTGGGAAAACACCTCAAGGGCTCCTGTCCAGGCTGGCTGTGGCTCCTTTATTGACTGTGGTGTGAAGAACTTGTCTGCCTTTTCTTGACCTCAGAGAGGGATGTTTCTGCCTGCCAGCACTTTTCTGTGAGGCTCTTCCCATCTTTTCTGCCCATTCCAGCCCCAAAGATGATATGACGCAAGGTAGCGTGCCCCAGACCCGCAGGAGTGGCAGGACATCTCACAGCAGACTGTGAGTACCTGAACGTCCCAGACTTTGACTGTCTAATAAAGATGTCTCAATGAGAAAATAAATCGAGCTAAAACCTGCAGGTTTTAGCTGGAGAATGTCAGTTAAGATCTAACTGGGAAATCAGGGCAAACAAATCAGAGCTCTGGAACTAATGTTAGTTTCAGTGTTGCTTTTAAGCAATGAAGCCCTTAAAGACAAACCACAGACTCATGTTTTCTATGCTTGTGGTGTAACCTGATCAAGAAGAGGAGATGAGAAATTCTTGGTGCTTGAACAGTTTAGCAGAATATGGTGCAGGTCTCTGATGTTTGCCCTCCATGAGGGATTTCCAGGTCATCTTGAAAATATCTTGCATGCAAAATTCTTCAGTTTCAACAGTCTTCAGTATGGCAAAACACGGGCAAGCATCAACATTAAGAGGCAAGGAGCTGGTTCTGTCATACACCTCTTTTTTTCCCCAGTCCGGGCTGAATGTTTAGTACGGGCAGAGGAAGACTGTAAAGCAAGGAAGGTCACAAAGCAATCTGCCAGTCAGTGGTACTACTGGGACTTGGAGGTTCTGGTGGCTGACCTGCCTACCAGTGTGAAGCAGTCACAAGGAAGAACGGCATTTGTTGAATGCTTGTTCACAGCTTTAAAAGAAGTATTTTTAAACAAAAAAATAAGAAAAAGAAAGGGTAAGAAGAAGCTGCAAAGCACACTAAAAACAAATAGATGTGTATTTATGTTATCCCACTATTACAATCAAATGAGATGAATCAGGAGGAAAAGAAACCTCCCCAAACTGCCATCTCTGCTGTACCTGCAGCAGGAGTTGGCAGAGCCGAGCTGGACTGAGCTGAAACCCTGAAGCAATGGAAGCTCCGGGCACGCACATACTGGTGGTTTCTGGTGTGTGTGGGTAGACACATCCCAGGCGTTATCTCTGGCACATAGCTCTTGGAGCATGACATAGCTTGTTCACTCCATACAGATACGTTATCAGCTAAGCCTCCCAGCTCCAGTTAAGCAAACTCAATTTTGGGCGTGAGATGCAAAGAAGATGCAAATGTGCCTGGACCGCTTTCACAAACTCAAGTGAGTAGTCAGGCTCTTTTGTTCAGGGAAGCGCTTCAGTTGCTCCCTGTGTCTCACCCTTCAGCTCAGCCACAGGCAGTCACAGCTTCGCTTCCAGGATCTCTAACTCCAACATCTGGGGCAGCGGACCAGGAGTCACCAACCATGATGAACAAACTCTACTGAAGAAGGAGTGAAGGGGCAGGTGGAAGGAAGCAAGAGTAAAGAACAGGAATGAAGTTTAAACCAGCGCCAGGACACGTTCCTGGCTCGAAACCATTAACTTTTCAGTTACTAATCGGTGGCTTTTTGCCACTATCACAACATGAGGTTGGGAAACGACGTTCAGTCTTAGTCCTTGAACACATCCTAGTTTCAGTCTCTGACTTCTTTGTGTGCCAGAAGCTGACAGACCTCCTTTGGGTGCTGAGAGCATTGTGCCCAGGGGCTGTGCCTCCCCATCCAGCAGCAGGGGCGTCCTCGCAGGCAGTGTGGAGTGCAATGAAACCAGGGGGCTCAATCCAATTGGTTAAAGCATGAATTGCCAATACTGAGCACAGAAGTGAGACATCTCTTGAAAAAAATCAGAACTGTGCTGCAGGAGGTTGATCAGTGGAGCAAACAAAGCTCAGCGCACAAGCAGCCGCAGGGCCTCCTTCCTGCCACGCTCAACAGAGGGAAAGATGTGGGTTCTCTGCTGCCCGCCCCACACAGGGAACAGCTCACAGGCTTTCCAGGACAGATTCCTGTGTCATATGCTCTTGGAGGAATTTAGGTAAAACATAGTCTGCAACTGCAACTGGGGTTACATATTTCTACTAATAGCCCTGATAAAAACGTTTTCATGATGAGGGCCCCAGTGCAGTACGTGTTTTAGTCCCCACACAAGCTCCCACTCAAGTTGGCTGCACTTTGCCCTGCTGTGAACAGCCCAGCCCACTTTAAATTGACCTGGGAGAAACACAAGCTGGTTGTGTTATCTTCTGGAGGGAGACAGGTCTGTGCAAGTGCAGGAGAAGCTGGGGAGAGGGAATTGCCTGCGAGACCTTGCCTACCAGAGTGGGGCAAAACCCTGCAAGACTCCCTGGGTGCCGAGTGCGACACTCCCTAGGCTGCTGCAGTGGAAAGCAAGAGAGGGTCTGCCTTTCCTGGACAGTGGCTGGCACCGGGGCTCCCCTCCGCAAATGCCATCAGCTACTGCCTGCCATGGGGAAATGGGGCTCCAAATCCAGACCTCAGCCTCTGACAATTCAACTCACACAAACTCCTCAGCCTCGCTCCCCTCACGCCCAGTTGAAGCTGAAACCTCTGCTAGGGGAAGGGGCTCTTACTGCAGAGCTCTGAAGTAAATATTTCTGAGCTTTTTTCCCCTCCAGCATTGCCTCAAAGAGCACGGCAAGGACTTCCTCACCACGGCTAATACAAGGAAGAGGTGAAGGCATCTGTACAAGCCTCATCATTTCATTGTCCAGCTCCTGTCCATTAGTAACCACCTCAGCAAAGCCCATGTCTCTGCTCCAGCTGCAGTGGTGGAGGAGGAACAGTGTCATCTCTCCTCCAGGGAATCCAATTTTGGATGTCATACCAGCTGGCAGACAGCAACCGCCTCTGTTCCCCTGCTGTCTTGCTGCAAAGCAAGTTGTTCACATGCAGGACTAACACCATGCTGAAGTGTCTGCTAGGAGACAGCCAACTGCTTTAAAGGAGGATTTGTTAACTATCTATCCAAAAGAAGGCACTAGGAGATGAGAGCACAATTACACAAAGCTTTTAAAACCAGACAAGACAACCTTCTGAATTGTACCTGGTTCATGGGGACCTCTCCCACAAAAGGAAAAGCAGAGGAAACAGCTTCCTCACAATACCCACTGATGGGGTCTGGAACACAGCTTCTTCCAGAAGCAGAGCTATCATACAGTAACCACATTTTTAGAGTAAAACCTGGAAGCGTTGCATTTCATCCCCCCATCTCTCCCCTAACCCTGTAACTGGCTCCCCAGTCCCCTTCCCACCAGCCTCTCCCCTCACGTTCCCACCTACTGTGTGCCTTACAGCTCTTCTCAGTGCAGCCCCTTACCCCCAACCTGTTACCTACACAGCCTCCTTCACTCCTGATAAATGTATCACCAACCACAGAAGCTGCAGCCCTCACCCTGGGGTGGACCCCCATCCAATCTGGAGATTCTGAGAGAAGGCAGCCTGCTGCTGCTGTACCAACCACACCTGGATATCCAAGACACATCCATATATCCAAGACACTGTCAGAGGAGAACAGCACCTTCGCACTGGAACACAGAGAAAGAATACAAACTGGCTTCCAGGGAATACAAAACATCACTTTCTTGGGAGAAACAGGTGAACCAGGAAGGCAAAGCCCCCATTACCCACACTCCTCCGACAGCCACCTGCCTGCTACTTTGGCCAGCAACTACCCAAGGCTGTGAGGAGATGCCTGCCCAGGTCTAGGGTGACCAAGCAGTGTCTGTGGGAGCCTCTGGTGTGAATTCATTATGAATGTGGGCTTGCGGGAAACTTTCTGCTTCAACTCAATTACCAGTATCCAGTTACAAATGGTAGGACAGCATCTCGTTTTCTTTCCAAGATTCAATCCCTGTTTTTCAATCAGGTTTGCTCCTGTTGCTTGAGAGCTCTCTTGGTTGGGTACGTTGCTGCTAGAAAAAGATGGATTTTCTTTCTCCACACATCTTTTAAGGATCCACTCAGTGAACCTGAAGACACTTTCCTGCAAACTGGTCTAGTTCCACATTTTTGAGCCATGCAGAATGGTGATCCACTGGGTCAAAAAAAGGTCGATTCAAAAGACGCCCAAGTCAAAGGAGGAGATCCAGGAAACGAAACAAACCTATTGCTGCATGCTCGAAGGTTTGGCTCTAGGATGCTGAAAGCTGTGCATGCCCTTGGGTAGATGTGCCAGGCAAGTTTGGTTTTGACCTAAATCGGCTTCAGTTTTTCCAAGTCAGTCTAAAATCCTGAAAAACCATTTAAAAAAAATAAAAAAAAATCACTGCTTCTCCTTTACCATATCAGCCTGGTAAAGCTCAGTCACTGTTAAAGGTAGCAAAACCTTGTGAACAGGGGAAGAAAATACATTTGTGCAGTAATGCAAGTAAAATTAAAGGGATTAAATATGTGTATACGTACCAAGTAATGGCCTTCAAAAGGATAAAAAGTAGAAATCCGATAGTGAACAAAACTCTTCTTCTGTTGCTAAGCACTGAGAAAAGTGGTATAAGAAAGTAAGGACAGGACACTGGAAAGTCTTAAACAACAAACCCAACAAAATCAGAAGAAAATGGTTTAGAAGAGCCTTTAAAATGAGTTTTATTGTCAGAATTTTACAAGTAGCCTTCAGTGGCATCATACAAGAAGAACTCTGTTGCAAAACTCTAATAAATAGTCTGCCCCAAGTCCCAAAATACTTTTTGAAATAAAATAAAAACCAAACTTAAAAATAAAAGGGAACAAAAGCAAGACTTCAGGATGCTCAGAGATGTTAGCAATATTTCCGATTTACAAATAATATCAGGCATTATATAAATCTCCTTCATACAAGTCATTAAAAAACCCAAGACATTCTAAACCTTTACAAAAGCACTCCAGAAATAGTTCCAAAGAGATCCATTTCCATGACAAAACATTAGAGAAGAACTCCGTGGGGATTAGCATCACAAATGAAGTTTGAGGTTGAAGTGTAGTGTGTACTTGTGTGGAGCAGGATTGAAGAGCATGAAAAAAGGATCTGAAAAGAGCCTGGAAGTTTCTGTGACAAGACTATGCCTGATGATTTTCATCTGTCTCTGAGAACGTGGTAAAGGGGAGGGAGTGGATGCTCTTGAAATTAACCCCCCAAATATGCTGCCCTTTATGCAAGGCAAGATTTATTAAGGTAGCAACTTTATCCTTGGAAGGGAGTAGAAGAGGTTTCCCAGCACGCTACACAGTTCAATGCCTGTGCAGACTGTGGTGCTTAAAGGTTGTGTTCTGACACCTAAATGGTATTTTCTGGAGAGGTAACATGTTGTGGCAAGTCAGCCATTCCTTCAAAGACCAAGAAATGAACTTTCCTGGCATGAGGCAGTTTGGGAAATCTCATGCTAGACAGCTTCACTGGGGACTGGGGATTTCGGAGCTCCAATCCTATCCAGTACTTTGAAAAACATACTTCTCAAATTCACCTTTACATATTCCTCCGTCTACCACAGTAAAAGATTTATAAGACCTTTCATGTACTAAAACCACAAAGTTAAATAAAGAGTTCTCAAATCTGTTGTGATTTGAGAAGTCCAGAGAATTGGATTGGGAGGCCAGATGCGTGAGATGGTTTACGTGGATTTTCATGGAAACATTTCAGGGGGAAGAAATCTTAAATCTCTTTACAACTTCAGCCTAGGTCTTCTGCACATATGCAAGTAACAGATTCCCCTGGAAGGGAAGGGGACGATACTTAAGCGACAACACTCAGTATCTCTCAGCCTGCCTGATACAGCACGAACTGCAGCACGCCTCGTTTTGCTCTTCCTAAAGTTACTCACAGCCGTGGTTTCCACGACAAACAAAGGCCGTCAGAAATGCTAATGCACTAGACATGTGATAACAGGCCTCAGGCCTCTCGTCCCATCTCCAACGATGCTGGCTGTACTGGACCATACGCTATGGGCACGCGTTCTCTGTAACGTATGGGAAGGTAGCACTAGCAATCAAGCACAAGTTGCTAAGGACACCTAAAACACTGCATTACATCCCCTTGTCTGTGGCATACTTCAGAAAACAATGTAAGAAGAGCAGTAAAATAAACATTTCTTTCTAATTTTCTAGATGTCATAATATTTGCCAAAGCTGCAAGGAAAAGCAGATTACCTGAAACAGAGAGAAAGGAGTTAATGGAAACAAAGGCAGGTGGAACAGCAAGCCTGATCCCGCCTCCAAATCATTTTGTACATAACAGATAAAGAGACAATGTGCAAAAAATAGACATTCACATTTTAGCAGTTAAACTTTTATTTTACCTTTTTAAAATTATTTACTTTGTTTTTTTTTTCTACAAAAGGCAGACATTGATTGTTGATCTGCAATTGCTCCGAGTGCACGCAGAGATGCAAAAAAGGGTTATTGGAGGATGAAGGACAGGGAAGTGCTCTGACTATACTTTCACATGTCATGATTAAGGTGGCATTAAAGCTTAAGTCCCAGGAATAATATTCATAACAGATAGTTTCCTTCCCCGTACACTGTTCTCAGTTCATATCAATTGTGTTGAAAACCCATTCGGTGAATTTCTTCAGTTTCTCGGTTGCGTTCTGGGATTCCTCCTGTAACCTCAAGTTGTCTTCCCGTAAGTGTTGCACTTCAGCCTGAAGACTGGCCTTGTCCTCTTTTTCCTTAGGCATGAGGAAAAATACAGGTCTTAGTGGAAATTTTATGTCGTGCTTCCTACCCGTATAGAGAGGCAAGACCCTCTTAGGAGAGCATGAGTCTCATTGTTTATAAAGATTTTAATAAGAATTTCAAGTGGTGAAATAAAATGGGGCATGCCCTTCTCCGTGTACAGCATGGACGTACAACTGCTGATGGTTACGTGAATAGGGGAAAGGAAACATCCCTGCAAGTACTTCCCTGGCTAAGAGATTTGTCATCTGACCACAGCAGAGCCTTCTTGCACGAAGTGGGCAGGAAGTTTCCACCATACAGATGAGTTTAGGCAATACTATCAACTTTTCAACATCAGCAGGACGTATTTACAGGGCCTAACTTAGAGCCTTTTGTTTACCTTCGATACTTTTGCAGCGTCACCTGAATTAGGAGTGGAGGTACTCTGAATCACACTCCTAATTTAAGCAGGAGAATCAGATGCCTGCAGATTTAGACACTCCACCCTAGCCTGGCATAATTAGAAGGATGGCCTGAGAAAAGTAGCCAAGAAATGTCTTTTTCTCATACAAGGCTGAGACTGTCACAGGCTCAGACATGGCAAAGCAGGATTACAGAGTTACTAGCATCACCTATCAGCACTAAATACATGTCTTAGAGATTTTCCATAGATGAAATGTTTACCTTCCTTAAATCCTCTTGCAGCATCTTCAGCAAACCTTCCAGTTGGTCCACTTTAGAGGCGAGAGTTGGTGGAGATTCTTTACTGTTGAAAGCAGGACACAAGAATAGGTATTGACAGGATTTACTGTCTTCACATAGGGTAGCTAACAGTCTTGCTTGCACTAAGTGGCTTTTTGTAGGTCTGCATTCGGGTACACTAGGAATTCACAAAAGAAGCAAAAAGAACCTAACAAAGAGCACACGAAACACACGCAGCACTTTAATCAACATAACGAATTTAACTCACGATTAACTGGGGCCATTACATCACTTGACTTCTACTCATTGTATGTACCTTGAATTACCATTGCTTTGGAGACATTCCTGAACATTTTGGACAAGAAAGAACCTTCAAAAAAGCTGAACAGAACTCAACGATTCTTCTGCTTCCACTTCTCGCCACCGTCTTCATAAGAACTTGTGAAGAATTCTTCTGGGAAGCTTGGAGATGGCTTCCAAAGAGACGTTCCTGCTCTTTTCCTCGGTTTGTAGCTGAGGAAGCCTGCATATTATTTACTTACCCTGTATAAGGCTTTAGCTGTGCAGTAAGCTGGTCCTCAGCCTGATCACTACTGGAGGCAGCGCTCACCGGTCTGTGATTTTCATCAGCAGCAGCAAAGAATGAAGCTCGCTGAACTGAGAAGGCAAACATACAGGGAAAACCTATGGCAGCAGTAATGATTATTTGCTGGCAGAGCGCAACAGCTACGCTGCAGGATCACAAAGCAATCTAAGAAGTCTGTCTTGAGCAAGGCAAGGTGATGATATGACATACCAATATCCAGAAGCAAACCGGCCTTGCAAGTGCTCACCCCGCTGCACTAGTACTAGCTCCGGCACAGCGCCACGCGCTCACACGGCTCTTGCTTCACCCTCTCCCAGAAGGAGATGCTAGAGAGTGCCAAGCAGAGATACTCTGATGGTGCTTGCAGAGTCCACCCAAGCCCAGTTCCAAGAGAGGCAAGAAGCCAAGCTGGAACAACAAGCGCTGTGCTGAACTTGTGGGTACAACTGCATGACACTACCCAAAAGAGTCAGTAACTGTATTTAGCTTCCTTCACACCATAAAGGATCCCTTTACCTTGAAGAAAGAAAAGCTCACTGTGTACAATTTACATGTGGAAAGTAAAACGACCAACATAATTTTTCCGAACCCGAAATTTTTTCCTTATGCCTTAGAAAACGCTTTCAGATTGAAATGTGAAACCTCTTTCCTGCCTTGTGTCTGTACCTTTTTGTCCCATAACTGCTCATACGGTTTAACACATCTCTAAATCACTATCACATGTGGTGTGACTGTAAACTACCGAGTGCCCCTACCTCTGGAGTTTCCTAGCACAAACAGTAATGTAAACATTTTTCAGTTTAATAAATTAACATATCTCTCCCTCAGCAGCTGCTGGTCTCTCACTGGAAATAGAACAGTATTGTCTTTTTCTGCTTGGCCAATTTTTGTTCTGTGCTTCCAACAAGGCTAACATTAACGTGCCTTGGGATTTGATGGATTTTTTTCCTGCTCCTCTCTTTTTTTCCTTTCAATGAAAATACTGAAGGCTCTGGGATCCAGGCAGCTTTTGTTTCAGCTAGTTGCAGATTTGTAACTTCAGGGGCTTGTGCTGAAAACACCAACCAATGATGCAGAGGTGTCCAGGATCACAAATCAGAATTTAGGCTGCTTTGTACTTGTCAATCCCTAGTAGCCCCTGGCAGAGACTAGACACCAGGATTATATTGACATCAGACAGCTGTTCCCTCTCCAAGTCAAATCTGAACGTATTTTTACAGCGGTGAAACGAAAGTGCCGGCCAACACATTAGCCCAGCTTTGCTTCGTCTGAGCTGTCAGTTTGTTTCTTCACCACACTGACCTTGTTCACACTTCTCAAGAAAAGCACAAGTGAGTGTGGGGCCCACAGAAGTGAGAGACTCAGCTTTTCATTGCCAACCACAATAAAATGCATAAAAACCTGGGCTTCATCCCTATGTAGTGGTGAAAAAAACACATCACTCTGAGTCCGTCTTCTCTTGAGGACTACGGCTTACTTGGAATACTCCTTCCCAAGAGTGCACAGCAGAAATAGGAGATGCGCCAATCCTACAACTCCCAGGACAACAGAGCAGAGCACACACGTACATCTTCAACACCAGCTTAGGCATGCAGCTTCGTAATGATGTGTACAGCTGCGACCAGGGAACGGCCAGGAAAGCAAGATACTTCACAGCCTTCTCCAACCATGCAGAATTACGTTTAAAAGATTCAGGATCAGCAAAAAAATTTTCATGAAGGTGGGACAGCATTTACATGGAGATTAGGAAAAGGCACTTCTCTTTAACACACGTAGAAAACTTTCCCATCTGATTATAGTAACTGTAAGGTAAACTCCCTTGGGGCTGAAGTGGCTTTAATTTTAAATTCAAATACAGCTTACAGTTCTCTTCAGTTTACTGTATGTCAAGGAGATGGAAAGCGCGACAGAATGAAACAACACTTATGTGCAGGTCTGTGTGTTCAGAGGATGCTAAAGGAAGAACCACAATGGAAAAGTATATACAAACACGGGGATATTTCTCAGACTGCCCTGGCAGCGCAGTTCAGCTGCACTACAGAAGCTTCTTGCTCGTGCACCAATCAAGCAATCGTTAGTGTGCTCACATGGTTTCCCCCTGCTATTTGACTTTAATTTTGCACTTTTGTGCCAGATGCCTTTTCCATGCAGGCTGTGATGTCTGCAACTGCTCTACATGAAATGTAAAGTAGCCAGTTTCACAGAGATTTGGACAAACTGTAGCACAGAGGGATTCCAGTATGAAGAAACAGTGTCTGAGCATTACATAGAAACGTTTGGGCTGTCAGGACTCAACTTGCTATTTTAAATGAGCTTAAGCTTCAAACTAAGTAGAAACAGTAACAACAGAAGAGTCAAGATTAAAAAAACCCAACACAACCCACTTCTAAATGAAGCATGCACAGACACCAGCTTTCTAAGTATTACATTCTGAAAACTTACCTTCAAAGGCTTTGGCAGCATCCACCAAGTTTGACCAGTCCAGATCAGAGGCGGAGTCAGGCAATGGCATAAGACCAGGGTCTGGCATGGGCTGCCGTCTTTGCTCCTGGATATCTGTGAGGGAGCTGTCTGAGGCAGAAAACTCTCCTAGAGTAAAGCAAAACAAATTATAAGCTCCATAAAAAAACCCACCAAAATCTTTTTCTTAATTCTAATGTGTCCCTATTTTTAGTTTTTCTGGAATAGCACTTTTGGAACCGGTACTAGCAGAATGTTTGATCAGCTGCAGTTGACGAAACAGAGCGTGTTACAAGACACTTTTCTGAGACATTGAGCTTCTCACCAGGACATTCAGCAACTTTCTAACCTGCCTGAATCTCTGCAGTTTAGCACTCTGAAAGCCAGTCTCTGCCTCCTCCCAGCACTGGGGCTGGTGTCAGTACTCTTCTACCCAGCGATTCTTGCCTCTGCACAAGCCGAGGATGCTTTGGAAGGCTCTGCAGCTTACTACTCTCCCTAACACCTATTTGCTCCTGTGAAAATACAAAACTGGGGGGTTTCCTCCTCTCTTTACAATCTCGGAAAACAATGGGAGTACATTTAGGCCTACTAAGGTGAATCAGAATGAGACAACCCTTAAAATGACTTCCAAAGCACTGCACATCTCTGAGCAGTTTAGTGAAACCTCCTGATCTTTACAGAAAAACACCCGCACCAACCCCTAAGTTGGTACATGGCCTGCTACAGAAAAAAAACATTGGCAAGATTTAAAATAGGATATAAAGTTCCTGTAATTTTTGTGCAAACTGGTGCCTAGCAAAGTGAAACACTGGAATTATTGCCACTAATTAGGGGAAGATCAAACTGTGAGCCAACCATTACCTACTTTATTTCAGTTTACTGGCTGGACAATAAAAAAAAATGTGCGTTCACTCAGCATACGTGTAAGCTCAGAAGCAGCAACAACTTGCTTCCTCATGCCCTCTGTCAGGGCATAAAGAAAGTTTTGAGGTGATATTAGAAGCACCAGAGATGTCAAGGTGAGAAGGTGGACTGGGCCCCTGGGACGAAGCTGTGGAGGAGGGTGTAGTCAAGAATCTATGTGAGGCAGAGAGAAGAGAAAGGCAGTGTTGGTGGGCAGGTCACGAGCCGCCCATTGAAAGACAAATGCCACTAGCTGCGTTGCTTATTTTTGCCCCCTTTTTATTTTTTGTTAATACTCTACTAACTATATAACTTCAATAACTGAAATTACTGCTGTCTAGGAAACAATGACCAGAAAAGCTACACTGCATTCACTTCTCTGCTCAAAAATGTTGATTTTTTTGTTCTCTGTGTGTGTCTACTTTTTATAAACCTAAGTTCAGCTCAGTATCAACGCTGAGGATTCTTGTATTACCTCCTCAGAAGGGGGCACTTATTTGGGAAGTTCTTAACATGAAAGCAGTTAAAATTAGTGACAAGATACACAGAATTAGAAGAAAAAACTCACCATTTGAAAAATTACCTGTTTTAAAAGGGTGAGTTGGACTGTTGATTAAGACAAGTGAGCAAATAAGAGTATTTTTAGCTCATTTCATCTTCAAAACAAATGAAGGTGCTCGGCAATGGCTGTTCTTTGTTGCTAAGTAAGATCTTTGAATTAAAAGAATTCTGAATAACTAGAAGCCAACAAATACTTGTGGTATTAAACATCCAGCTCTACTTAATCCTTCTCTCAGCAAAGGCAAGTGTAGAGGGGGAGACAATTTGTGTGCCAGTCAAATAGCTGGTCTTTTCTCATGCAAGCCCTACATTTTATAGAAAATGGAAAAGTCTTGTTTTGTTGACAGGTAGAAGGTTTATGTGCTAGCAGGAGTGATCAGTTTGGTGTGGAAGAGAACGTGACAGTGAAAGAGGGGTTTTTGTGGTTTTCTTTTGCAAAATATGGCCATTTGAACAAAAAGAGACCAAAGTGCTGCTTTCCACTTCTACTCCGATGGCATCATTAGTCTCCTGACCCCAAGCCGTCAGAAGCCAAATCCACAAGCCAGTTACAAGGGTAACAAAGCCTGCAAAGTTATTTTAGCGCACGTGAAAAGTAGAAGTGAAGAGAGCTCGGTTTCCTAATTCTTACGCAAGAAACATGTTACACAGAAACAACAGCTCACGAAAATGTCAGATTCAACACTGAAAACTGATGCCTGGTGATCACAGGCAGATGAAAAGAATTTAAAATAGATGCCTTCAGCAGCCTTCGCTGTCAAATGTGTCCTGTGTAGCTAAATGCAGACTGTGCTCAGGGCCCACTATAGTGAGTTCAATCTATTGATAGCTGTGCGTTTTCCTCCTAAAACATACTAAAACATGAATAAATTGGAGCAGACAGTACTTCTGAACACAACACTGCAGAATCCCGCACTGAGAGATCTAGCTCTATTTCTGGAACACACATTCAGCTGTGAGGTACAGGGAGAACCTGTGAAAATTCCCTTTCTCACCAACTGAGACATTCACATGCAGCAACACAAAACCCATCAGATAATCCTGCCGAGAAGTTGCAGGGAACTAATGGGGGAAAGGCAAGTGTCTTCCTCACAGCAGTTTGCCAAATAACTTCTCATTAGCTGCTGCTGTGTGACTAAAATAAGTAACTCAAATCCTGTACAATGAATAGGGCAAGGAAGCAAATTTAAAACCAGTGCATTAAAAGTTGTATTTGGTGTAGTTGTACAGCCAAATGTCCACTAGTATTTATCTACTTTTATAGCATTATTTTCCTAAAGGTATTTTGTTTCCATAATCCTACACTAAAGGAACTGACACCTGAAGTTGGCACTGGTGGATAACCAGGCATACGTGCTCTCTCTATTAGCTCAACTGATCCAGGTGACTCCTGGAATAAATGGTAAAAACTTACATCCAATGAGGCAAATTTTGTGCTCCCTCCACAAGGTGATGCAGTCTGTTAACCACTGTGCAGAAAAAAACCTTATTCCTGTCCTATTTTATCTTTTCAAGTACGTGATTTGATTCTCCTCATTTTAGTAAAATCAAGACGGAAGCACTGATTTCTGTACCAAACATTTTCCCATAACGTGATTCACAAAAGAGTCCTTTGGAAGTTAAAAAAAAAAAAAAAAGGAAATACACTTACCATGTAGTGATTTCATTCCCAAAGTGTATGATGGTCTCCGTAATGGCAACGACTTTGGGAGAGAAGGATACGTGCTGGTGAATAGGACATCATTTGGCATGGCTTGGTCCAAGAGCGAGGCCCGTGAGGTGAAGAAGTGGTCCCTTTGACCACTGTAAATACTCTCATCTGACAAAGTCCTTTGCAAGGCACGCCTTGTGGTAGGAGTGCTGGGAAAGGGAGACTGACAGGACAGAGTGTGTGACTATACATTCATAAAAACAAATACAAAGAAATGAGAAGAAAAAAAATCAATAAAGAAACTTTTAAAGTTCATGTTTCTCTAAAACTTTAAAGAAAGGTAAGAAAGCAAGAGTTAAAACAGGATTTCTTCAGAGTGGGTAAGAAAAAGAACTAAAGGAATCTGCTTTGAAGGAGATTAGAACTAGGTAACATACACAGGTCTTTTTAGTCTATGTCACACACATTAACTTTTTAAATACTCTTCAAACTTCCCCTGAAGTGGAAATCTCAGGCAGCTGACGTGTAGCAGAGATAATGTTCCATAGAAACAGACTGCGCGCTGCATAAACCAGAGCTCTCCCTCCTGCCCGGGGGAGGCTGCCTTCCTGCAGGCAGAGCACCGGCAAATGCCAGCTAATTAAAAGTCTCATATTACTGAACAACTGGGAACGCCCACCACAGCTTGGATTCTTCAGAAGGATTTGAATCAAAATTAAGTAAATAGTCCCATGAGTAACAGAACTTGTGTCCTCTGCCACAATCATCCCAGCTTCCTCCGTGCACCACAGAGGAGATAAGCAACGCCGTGGTTGAGTTAAGTCTGGAGTTACAGACTCTCCGGCCAGGGACAGCGAGCTGCTATCAGAGAGTGCGTTACCAGTCCCATCAGCAGAGACACTGGTTTTCACTAAACCTGTAACAACTTGACTGTCTGGTTAAGTTGGAACTCCCTGCAAGAGAACTGACAGTCTGGCTGCAGTTGGGTTCCAAAGGCTTTCATGGAGAAATGGCAAACAGAAAGGAACACCTCACCACTCTCATTTGCTCTGTGAGCAAGTGTAAACAAAAAAGGGGATAATTTGATTTCCAGAAAGAGTGATTGAACATTATAAAGAGTTGCTCATTTGCACATGAAAATAATTCTCTCTTCTCAGAAAGAGGAAAAAAATGTTCAAAGAAATGGTACTCTAGTCTAGCGATCAAAATCCCACACTACAAGGTGGGAGAAGAGCATGGAAGAGAGACTATTTGTACTGTGCAGTGGAAGGCAATCAACCAATTTTTTTTATTTTCCCCCAAAACATCACAGATTTTGAAATTATAAAAGATTGCTGCACATTTCAGTTCTATGAGTAAGGATCAGAAACTTCAGGAAACCTGCTATCATCAAAAGACAGGGAAGGAAAGAGAAGTCACATCCCACACCAGCTTTCCAGTACATCAAACTCTCGCTTCTGTGCTGCCTCCCTCAGGACATGCCCACCCAGTATGAACACTGCACGTCCAAGTAACACTGCGGAGTAAACGACAACATCTGGCACACAGTTGTCACTGTGTTACATTATGGATTGAGCTGCTTTTTTATCCTGAAATTTGAAAGCTCTATCAGCAGGTTCATGTTATGATCCAGTGACGTCTCCCAGTACTTGTCCTGAAGTGACAAAAGACAAGAAAGAGCTCCAGGGTGGTATAGTTCACCTAGTGTTAGAGAACTAAGGCTGGAACCACCAGGTAAAATCAGACATTGAGATTAAAAGGCTGCACAAATATAAACATCTGATGAAGCTGGAAGAGAGGTAATGTGAGCAGGAATTATGTCCTGGTAACAGAGCAGAGGGAAGAGAACAAGAAGGGTGATTTGTCTGAGAAGACACACTGCAGAAGCTCTAGGTAAGGAGATGAGGAAGGCAGGGAACATAATGAAAAGATGCACAAGACAACTTGGGAATGCACCAACCAACTTGGGAATATACACACTTCTCATGGTCTTCAGGTCACCTCCTTAAACAGAACAGAATTTCTTGGAATGAAAATAACCCCCTTGCTCAAAAGAACCAGCAGAAGATGCTCACATCACCTGTTTCCCATTCCCCTCAGTCCTACCACAAATGTAAAGGAAAAAATACTTTGCTATTGGCCAGGTTTTGTGTTTTTTTCCTCTCTGGCCTCAAAGGTAAGACCTGAAATAATCTGTGTACAGAACCTAGCACTTACAAGTTTCAGTAAGCCACTTTGGCTTTTTTACAAGCAAAAAAAGAAGCTGCAGCTCTCTCTTCTGTGTGGTTGCTGTGGAAACCATGTGGGCTCCAGGAGCTTTAAGCACTGACTGTACATGGAGACTGTAGAGATCAAGATGTTCTCTTCAAAATGAGGGGTTTTTAATATTAAAATATGCACTTTTGTGTTATATACATTTTGAAACATGAGGAAACAAACATTTCTATTTATTCTGTATAAATATTTGCCTAAGTTTAGGGAGCATTCTTGATCTCTGTGCAGTAACAGGACTAGAGAGGCAGAAAAGTGTGCTTTTTGCGAGCCGTTTCAATACTGCCAACAAGTCACTGTCTAGTGATGCAATTAGAGATGAACAATTCAAATGCACAGGACGACACTACGGGATTTCCCACGAGCTAGCGGTCCTAAATGTTCTTTGCAATTTGGCACACCAATTCCTTTAAATTTGGACACAAAACTGTGATAATATTGCAGTGACTGCATAATGAAATTGTTCCTCAAACAGATTTCTCTCGTAGGTAAGTCCGTGACAAACTGGTGACTTTCTGTCCATGATGAAAATCAAGGGAATGCCTTGCATTGTATTTATTTTCCTGTTACGGGTAAGAACATAAAAGATCCTATCTGAGAAACTCTTGAGTCCCATGGGAAGTCCAGCCTCTGTATGAATGCCCACTTCAGCTTTGCTCTGAAAGCACTCAGCATTTTCTGCACAGAAATCTTCGAGCTTCACAGCCTTCACCATTTCCCAAATTGGGAAGTGTTTGCTTCTACTTGTTGCTATGTCTAGACAAGCAATGAACTCAATCACCAAATTCTAAGAAACTGTAAACTTCACACATCTCTATTTTGTAAGAGCAGAACGATGACTTGGATCTGAAGAAGACCTGGACGTTGCTGCTCAGGTATTCTCGGATTTCACTTAACTGTGACAAGAGAGAGCCAGATGACAGATTCTCTCTTTAACGTACCTTAAAATTCTTCTGGGACTCGGGTGTTGGGCTATCAAGATCTATCAATTTCTTCAGATCTTCTTCAACGGTGGACTTGGATGCTCGTTTTGGTGATGCCCGTAGATCTCTTGCTGAAGCACGCAGCCGAGGGTGGGCCATTTCATTGCCATCACTCTGGTGACGTCTTAAATGAAACGGAACAGACACATTCAGGTCTCAAAGCCCTGGGGGCAGGAGGCATGAATGAAACAAGAATTATAGCACCTTCAAGATATTCAAAGAAAAAAACCTAGGTAGGGGGTGTGGAGGAAGGAAGGAGTTTTGCTAATGCAGCACAGCCTCATCTTAATGAATACCTGTCAAAGCAATAAACTTATTCAAAAACATCAACTAGCAACATACTTCATGGTTATCGTAATACATTTTCCCAATAAGGGACTGAATCTATTAAAATAAAGTGTATTCTGTACAAAACTGAAAAATTTGTCATCGATGAGCCCCAAACCAGAAAATCGCTAAGTTTCTTTAATCTTTTAACTGTCTTTTATAATGCAGTTATCGCAAAATTTCACCATCTCTTTTTGACAGCCAGTTATTGCTATCATCTAGGGATACTGTGCTTGACCCAATAAAAGCCAAGAAGGGTTGAATAAATTACTTCGAAATGGGCTTTCTGAACCACATGCTCTCCAAGTCATACCAGACTTAAAGGAATGGTATTTCCACTCGTAAGTGGTTTCTCAATTTCTCTTCCAAAAGAGACGGTTGTGTATTGTAACACAGGAAGAGCTTGGCTTGCTTTAAGCCCGTTAGGCTGGGTACTGGCCGCAATCTTAACCAGGCAACACGGAGTGTCCTAGAGCTAAGGCACAGCGTGCACAGAACTACTACATGGATGAGAGGCTTAAGGAAAACTCAGGCTCAGCGTTAAGAGGATTTTTAATATTTGCTCCAATAGCATTTTGAGTCACCTTTAAGAAGTCCCAAGGGAAGATAAGCTTTAATAGGACTAAAATTCATACAGCTCTCTAGAAATGTTTAAAAAAAATCTTTTACAAGTTAACAGGGAATGAGATTAACTATGAAATATTTAAGCCTAACTGCAGAACTCTAGATTAGAGATTAAGTTCTACAGAAGACTAAGCATTCTATTAAATAGTCTTGAGCTCTTCTATACAGAGCGGTGCTGCCGATCTCCATCCTTCTTTACAATTAAAGCAAATAACCAAACAAGAGAACCAAAAAACAAGTCTTACTTTCTTGAATCCATAAACCCCACTGAGTTTATTGTCCCTTCTGGCTTTTTCCATCCTATCAGATACTTGCTAGTAGCACCCTGGCGAGGGTAGAAAGTCCTAGGACCAGATGAGGACGAAGAGGAGGAGGAGAAAGAAGGTGCGAGCTGGGGAGAAGTAGCAGAATGAAGCTCTTCTTTGGGTGAGCTTCTGGCACTGGTGAAAACAACTGGGCTGGCAGAGTGTCGTGAGCTCATGGTACTAGGAGAAAAACATAATACAGACAAAATTTGCCTCAAGCGTGTACATATGTTTAACTATTTTTACAGGAGAACTCTGGGCACAAGATGTTACACTCTTATCAACAGTGGGTAGAGTAGCAAAACCAGTGGCTCTTCTTGAGGGGCTTCCACCAATGTTTCACTAAAAGCATCTCACGTAGTAATGAGGATGAAATAGATCACCACCTTCATTTGCCTGCAACAAATGGGAAATCTAGAGTTCAGAGTCATTAAGCAGTTTGGAAGTAATACATCAGATCGTTTCAAATCCAGTTTCTTGATGGAATTCCTGGCTGTGGACAAAAACATGTTTTGAAGGAATTTAGACAACATTTCTAAGACCCTACAACAAACCAAAGAAGAACCTCACACATCTTTTGAAAGAGCTGTCTGGATTTTGCCTGAAAAGCAGTCACCATTTGCTAAAAGAGACTTTTGAGCAGGTCTCTGACATCACAATTTGAAGAGTTGGGATGACCAACTGCAGCTTATTGTTGAAAGACGGAGGGTGGTTTTCGATGGAGCTACTCCTAAGTTATGTTGACATTTCAATCCGATGCAACTTGCATCATATTGGGAGCACTAGGGCTTAAGACAATATTGACCGGAACAGCCTTAAAAGGTCAGGCAGTTCTGCATACAGTTACAGGAAAACTTTGTATACAGCCTTAGTGCTGAAATATCATTATATATTTGGAGACTAGTTTTCTGTCAGCTCTCTAAACAACTTAGCCACATTTTCATCTCTGTATCCAACACTGCAAGGAGTGAATTTGAAACAGATGGTAAAGAACAGCTTCTGACTGAGAAATAAAAATTAGCTGCAAGGCTGAATAAAGTCACTGAATAATCTTTTCTTCCTTAGCTCAACAGAAAATTCTTCACCACTCTTCTTAATCCTGATAAAACAATGCATTTCTTAATGGAACAGAAAAAAGAATTTAAGGTTAAATTTATGTTGCCACCTGGGAAAATAACCTCATGTACATTTAGTCTTACAGAAGCCAGTTATCTAATCTGTGCCACTTGTCTGGCTCCTGCTGTAGTCAATGAAGAAATATCCTTAGGAGGTGATTCTCCTCATCTTAAATTAGGTGTCTCAGATACACAGGGAGAACTAATGTTCTCCACTGTCAACAGAGAGAGTCTGAAAAATCCCCTTCAACTATGTTTCGTTTTTAGATGGCTCAAGCACCAGGAGTGCCAGCAGTTCAGATCTGGGGATTTCCTGAGGAGCCTTCCTACCTCAAGAAGGTGCCGCAGCCCAGGCTTCCATCGAACGTACACGGGGATGGCTGTGAAGTCCCTCGCATCAGGGGCGAGATGCATCTCCCCATACGGATGCAAGTCAAGTGACAGTAATGCAGATTTTGCATTACAGAGTTATTTCTTTTCCTTCCCTTTCCCTGTACATTTGAAAGGCCTATACGGAAGACGGGATATTAGGAGAATATGGGAAAAGATTTTTCTGCCCATCATGCCCGTATACCTGGTGCTGCACATCACAACCTTTGTACCTGCAATGGATATAAGCAAACATAACTTACGGCAAGAGAGCAGAGAAAAGTAAGAGCTAGGGGGAGAGGCAGTAAATTTCTCTTCGTTCCTTCTTCTCTCTCCTTTCTCAACACTGAAAGAAAACTCCTACACATGCTGAGTAAACCAGCCCATCTGTGAGGCATCACCACCACAAAATGAAACCGCCGAGGTCTGTGGAAGATGCACGTCTTCTAAACGAAAGGCACAGGGCTATTTTCTTTTTCATTTTTACCCCATTCTAAATACACTCAAGAAGCGGTGGAGTCTTTTGCTTCAGTGAAGGCAAAGGGAAGTTCTGATCATGTTTCCGAACTCTTTAATCCATCAAGTAGTTCTCCAGAAAGTGCTAGCTGTGAGAAAACATTTATTGATCAAAACAACTCCAGACAGGCTGGTGGTGTTGATCCTTAATATTACTAGGCAAAGAGGGTAAAAAGTGCTGTTTGGTATGCTCTGCATAAAACTTATATAGAAAATGCATGTGCATATGTAATGAAATAATTATAATATTTTATTAAATATCATACTGAATACACACAGGGTGTATTTTAAATATTATTACTTTAATATTTATTATAATATGTATCCTATAATAGATGCCAAGAGCAGCCTGGCAAGTAAGCATGAAAACTAGCATACAGTTCTAAACACACTTTTCTTTAAAGCATATTGCGTATTCTGAGCTGTGGTTTAGAGTGTAGTATTTTGGGAGGCTATTCTGCTTCAGGAACTATGCCCAGAACTGTGGATGTGACCGAAGCTTTTCGCCCTACACAGGCAGGCCAACAGGTGACAGAAAAAGAGACACACTTGTTAACTGAGAGTGTGTTTGGAGAGCAAAAGGCTTTGGATAAACTCTAGAAGAATTAAATCAGGGCTGAAGCACTGTGGTGGTGATGGGAAGAGTACTGGACAACAGGAAGCATGTGGATGTAACAGACTCCTGGACCAGCTTGATTATACTTGGAAGAAATCCAGTTCTCCTTCTCCGGACACAGAGATAGCTGCTGTTGGCCACCCCCTACATCTCACCTCAATTACTGCAACATCAGGGAACAAAGGAAAAAATCAACTATTACATGACAATCTGCAAAAACTGCAGATGAGCCATTCATAAAAGTATTCTGCAATCAGTAAATAATATTTTAATTATCCTAAAATTATTAGGAGTAATGAGAAAGATACTTGATTAGAAATAGCCATGACTTTCCCTTTAGTTTTGATCAGAGGACCATAAGAAACCATATAGTTTAGGTGGAAATGAAAGTTTGATTTCATTTTTTTTTCTTCGGGAATTCAGGCCATCAGCGCATATGGCTTCATTTAATGACATTCAGCTATAATGATTCTGTATAATTACTGGCCTACATAATGCAATCCTCCTAGGAAGTTATGAGAAATCTGCACAATCATCAGGAAGGACTTTGGGAATGGGGGTGGAGAAGAAAAATAGAACCCAGCCAGAAGCTCCGCTGCAAAAGTTAATCACTATAATTTACATTTTGCCACCACTTCTCAGGTACAAGTTCTTTTATGCACCATCAAACGATCCGAACATTAATTATCGTTCCTGTCTTATACAGACACAAACACTCTAATTTGTGGTGATTTTCTTTTCTTTTGTCACCGAGTTCTTATTAGGGCCAAACGCCTTTTCTTCTTGCTCAAAACCCCCACTCTAAAGACGTTACAGACATTCTGGCATCCATGGGCAAAAGGTAGAAAAGTGAGAAGCAACAAAGGGTTGTAACAATTTAGAAACTGATAGAGAAGCACACCAATTAAGCTGTTCATTTCTCATGAAAAGTAGCCTCTTCAGAATCATCCTTTCATCTCTCCTCCTTCACCTCCTTGAAGCACGCAGCTGCAGACACATTTTGGAAGTACCATTTTTAACGAGCCTCCACCTCCAAGCTGGAGAGCTATGGGAGAGCTGGGAGCAAACATCTGGACCCAGAGTTTCCTCAGGTCAGGACTGCTGCTCAGCATGCAACCACCCACTGCGGGCACCGTGAGAAACAAACCAAAAGCTTTTAAACCCAGACTGTGCTTTTGCTTCATTGTGAGGCACCAAACACGTGTTCTAGTCTTCAAATATAAGAAATAATAAAGAAACACAAGTTGGTCTTTGTTTTTCCTCCACCAAAATACATGACATGGGTGTGAGGATTGCAGTATTTCTCAAGTATCGTGCCCCATGTGTTCTACAAACTGCTGTCACTCCTCTTTCCAATGAGCCTGCAATTTTAACGTCTGATTTCTGAATGAAACTTCATTAAAAAATCCAACTGTGCTCTCTAGCATAAAGCCTAGTGGACCCTTATCTGGAAATTTCAGTAACAGCCCCCAAAAATTCAGTAACAACCCCTAAAAACCACGTAGAGAATCATTTCAGTATCACAGGAGAAACAACGTAAATTAATCCAAATTATCCAGAGAAAACACCATGTTTGGTGACACAAAGCTATCATGTAATAAATAACGAGACAAGGTCCTAAACTTAAGTTTGTAACCGAGTTGTCAAGTATATCCATGGAAGACAAAGATGAGAACTGTCAGGCTGTGCCTGCCCTGCAAAGATGTTTCTTTCTATTAAATTTTCTTGGATTTTCAACTGAACTAACCCTATTTGGTGCTCAAGGGGGAAAACATCCTCAAAAGTGGAAAAAAATCCTTCCAAACGGAAATCCTACCGACAACTTTGTTAGAATCAGCCTTTCATGTAAAATTCTCACATTTAGTGCTACTGCCAGTTACATTCAGACAAATACTGCAGGGCACATGGTAAATTCTAATGAACATTAAGTAAATGCATATGAATGTGTCCATCTTTAAATTAAATAAAAACTCAACCCTGTAGATAAGCACCATACAGCTTTTTACCTTCGAGAAAGGGGCACGTGCTAACATGGTCAAAATTAAGTAAATCCCTCTGCACAGTGTGTTCTACAGACTTGCTCAAGTCCTTCATGCACACACAGCTACTGGAAACACCAGTCTCAAAAGCTCTGGGTAGAAATATACCAGCTGAATATGAGCTTTAGTGCCAAAAATGGCCAACCAAGAGAGGCAGAAGACCAGAGCGGAGCCACTGTTAGTAGATTACTTTGTCAAAATTACCATGACGAAGTACATGGAGACCGGTTCGCTATGTTACAGTCTCTATGACAACCTCCTATTTGCAGCCACTGTCTGAGGAGTTGTTAAACTGTCTGATAAACATCTAGCCTTGCAGAAATGTAGCTTTGCTCAAAACGATTAGCAAAAATTGCTTCAGTCTGTAGGCATTTTAGATGCATTTTCAAAACAAAGGTGCCTTCAGAACAAAAAAGCAACAGCCAGGCTCTACAAGGCCAACAAATTATGAACACATATCTCCCTTGAAAGAGTTGTGTGTTTTTTCTTGGTGCCAGTGTGACACAGTGTATTTTTCGAAAAGCACACTGAATGCTTCTTGAGAAACAGGTTAGGAAAACGGTCTAAAATATTTCCTGTCTCTAGCAGCTCTTGTAGAAGTATGTTCAACCTGAGGTGTTCGAGCGCATTATTAAACACATACCTGATATTGCCAATTTTACAAGTGGCAAAACTGAAGGAGAGAGGGAAGGTGACTGTCATGTGTCATACCCACAAGTCTGCAGCAGAATGAGATTAAAATCTGCATACTAGCACTTGCAAGCAACTTGCTCTCGGTACTGATCATACTGACTGCAGGTAGATTTCTAAACAAAAAAACTGGGGGGAAAAATGCACAACATCTGAAATGTGTACTTCCAAGTCTAAAAAAGAACTCCACGTTAAACTGTGAATAAAATGGGCCAATCTCCATTCTGATCCACATGTGAACTACCAGACACTCCTCATGAACACATCAGGCACGTGTCTGTCTTGCATTAGTTTAGCAGCAGCAATATGGAAGATGCTCTCAAAGACATTCTCGAGTATTATAAGCAGTAGCAGATGCGCAGACTAAAGGTGGTCTAATTTTCAAGCATTCTGCACAGCGGGCTCTCTCAAAACACTGGTTAACATAAGCAGGAATCTCTTTCTTCAATATCCACTTCTCACTTTTGATAGGTTAGAGTGAGAATGGGAAAATGAGTGTGGAAGGGTCAATCTCCTAAGAGGTGAAAATTACCTCGTATGCGAGACGGCATCACTAAGACTATAAGCGCTGTTCTCCCTTGTTAGAGGATTGGAGGCTGGCTGGCTCTTGCTGTGAAGATCCAGGCTCAGCGAAGACTCGGTTTTTCGGTCCAGGTGGCTCTCTTTTTCTAATGTCCTGTCTGCAATGGAGACCACTTCACTGGAGCTGTGCCACAGCGGTGCCACCTTCTCCTTCGTGAGCCCCGTGCGGGGAGACGTCGCTGTTCCCAGGGACGCGGTGCTGCCGTGGCTCGGCCCGTAGGAAGTGGTGTCGATACCACTATCGGCCGAAGTCCCTTGAAGGTAGTTGTAGCTGTTGAGCTCGGACTCGGTGCGCTCTCCACTGTCGTACCACTTCTCGTCGCTGTGAGCACTGGAGGCGTTGCTGGAAAGGGTATTGCTGCTGGAATGGCTGGAGTAGTGGCTGTCAGACTGCAGAAGAAACAACAATCCAAAAAGAGAAAAAAACCAAAACCGCCACACTTGCAGGTTTATCTCAAAATTATGGCAACAGTAGTGGAGGAGGAAACAACAGTTACAAAAGTCACCATCGCCCAAAAGGAGCTCTTCTACCTTGAAGTACCAGACAGACACAATGAGCAGACTAATAAACTGAACACTTCATTCCAATGCAATGCATATGTTCGGTTCTGGGTGCACATGAAAAGCTTTCATACAGATTTGGAAGCCATGCCTTAACTATTCAGGGAAACAGTTGTTTGTATTTTGTCCTAAAATACTTTACACTGTTTCCTTCCAAGCACACTTCTGCTTGGTCCATTTCAATGACATTGGCCAAAATGTGTAGACTTTGACTTGGTTTCTAACTACAGTAATTAAAAAGATTCTGATTTTAAGACCCTGGTGTTTTAGAACATGAAACATAATCCACAGAAGGCACATGTTATTTTAAATAATCCAATTGCCTATTGAAAGGTTAGAGTAGGGCAAAATAAGCCCTATCCCTTTGCAGCAGTGTAGATCTCCCCCTCAGCAGGCGTGTCCTTCGCAAATTATTACTGAAATGCCATCTAACTAATCTGAACTTGTTTTCCAAAAGGCAGAACTGCAAGAAAGGAAACTTTAATGCAATGCTTTTAGGTTGTCCCATCAGGGCATGCCCGTGTCTGGCTGGTTTGTGTGTTTTGCACTGGGCCACAGTCCACTGGTACAAAGAAACTGAACGTCCTCAGTTCCATAGTGGGCAATGGTGGAACACCCCACCACAGGGATAATTCTTCGCTGTACGCTCATCATTGCCTAGGAGCTCACTTATTTTGGGGGTAGTTATATCCACCCGAATTCCTTAATTTCAGATAAATTCTGCAGATGGACACCAAGTTCTGATCAGAACTGAAGCAGATTTTTGGTAGACAATGGACGTGCGTGTTTGGTGACCAGAGGGCCTGGGAATAAGGGAAGGGACGAAAGGAGATGTAGAACCACCTTTCCTATTTGTCTGCCCACGGAGTTTTATCGAACAGGCATGGGTGGAGATCCCAGCCAAATAAAAAAAATTAGATACTGGTTCTGTTTTCACCATAAAAGAGGGAAAACAGAGGATGGATGTATACCAAGAGCAAGAAATCTCAGCAACCATGTTTCTTATTTAGTATAATAAGAAACTTATGTAAGAATTGACAGAAAACCTGGAGGAATATGAAGCTGATCTGGATTGCTAGTTATCTCCAATTAAAGTTACTGCTCTTCATTAGGAACCACATCACTCCCCCCCATCCATCTGTCCACATAATAAAGATTTACTTTAACAATAACTAAAAGAGAAGAATGGAAGCATTAATGATTCCAGTGCTGCACTTTGCACGCAAGCTAATGGGTTATGTGTTACATCATTATACAGTCAAAAACATCTCATGGAAAACTGGTCAATCTAAATATAAAAAATATTTTGTGCTCTAAGAATATGAAGACAGGTGTGCTGGGGTTTTTGGTTTTCTTCTGTTTTGTGGGGGTTTTCTGTGTTGGTTTTTTTTAAATAATAAATATGTGTTGTTATGAGTTAAGAACCTAAAAGGAACACTGCCAATTGTACTGAAAAAATACTGGTAACCAGGAGCAAATAACAGGGACCAATTAAAGACTATCACATCTAAATAAATGCAACTAATACTTTCATTATATTCATGCAACATAAGTCCCTATTTTAGCTGATTGTACAAACAAAACACAAGTAATACAGCTTACTGGGCAATTTAAACTTTAAAGGGTAGGTTTCTTTTTATTCCAGTGGCTTAAGTAATTTTCAAGACATTTTAACATTATGAACATTACTGCATTTATCTCTCTCTGTATGTAAACTGGGAAGTGACAGTCTCTGAAAAGGTGTGAATATCTAACTCTGCAGATCCAGAAAGACTGAATTTACCACTTAGACCGTAGACACAAATAAAACAAAGGTTTGGGCTTTTTTCAGCAGTATTCCAGCAGACCTTTCAGGCAAAGTCTTCCAAGAGTGTGCAGGGCAATTTATGGAAAGGAAGTCATAGTTAAATTAGATGAGGAAAATGGAGAAAATACAAAACCAAAGAACAAGGTCGCTACTCTGTCTCAAACAGGCATCTGAGCGTTGCATTATAAAATGTATTGGTAAACTAAGTCTCACACGTGAGGCCTAGGAATAGCTTTGTCAACTCCCACAAATCCTCTACTTATCACAAGAAAACAGACAAGAAGTTGCTGTTCAAGTGGCAGCAAAACTTTATTAACTAATAAATATTTCAGTAGGCTGTGCTTAGCTTCGGTAGGATTCAGGAGACAACGGGTCTGCTCTGCTCCTTCCTCCATGTTCTAGTAGGAACAGGGCTTGAGGGGTTTTTTATTTTTTTTTTAAACTGGCACTGTAAATGTAACCTTGAACACCACTTCTGGTACCAAGAGCTTGTGGAGCAAAAGCAAAACCATTAAATAATTCCTTTTTTAGGATAACTTACATGACCCTGCTTATTTGGAGACAAGTGAACCACAGGATCCTGCCTCATCAGCCTTCCGCTGGGGCTCTCTCTGAAGGACGGCAGCACTTTGGATACGGCTGGGAGGTGGCACGTTGGCTCTGCAACACAGCACACGACGACGGTCTGAAGAGCGCGTACAGCGCCACACGCTCAGAAAATGAGTAACCAAATCTTACACCGCAATCTTCCCAATGCTACCCCTAGCCAACAACTTTGGATAACTACTATGAAATTCACTCTGAATTAAAAAATAAATAAATTGATATTGTGACAAAACACAGGTGAGTTAGTGAGGGCCCATTCCTGCCTGGCGTAAATCAGTCAGACTTTGCGAAACACCAGCAGCCACCACTCGGGCTTTTGTTAGAACCACCGGAATGGTATCAGGGCCCCAATGTCCAACAGCACCGTAACAAAGCATTAAACCAGTGGAATATTCATTTTCACAGTGTATTGACATCCTCTCTCTATATGTACATTGCCTGTGGACAAGAGACTAAAAAAAAATTTATAAAGAATTGCAAGACCTGCACTTCCATGGTGTGTTCTACACAAGTCAGGACAATAGCAAAAGTCTACAGCACACACGTCGTGTGCTGTGATCACTTAAATGAATGCATTTTCTCCAGCACATATATTTCTTGTCAAGGTTAAGGTGAGTTAAATAAACATTTTCTTTTTTATATCTTTTCAGTTAGCAAATCTGTTGAAATTAAAATATTCCCTTAAAAAGTGATGACTGTGAATGTGGAAACTGCACAGATGTACAAAAGGAACACTTAGTAAACTAAACCTGACAAAAGTGGATGGAATTCAAATCACTCATCTTACATGGACACTCACAGGAGGGCTCTTTGCAATTAAACCTATTTTTTCCCAGGAGATAACTATGAAAGTCCAGAGGGTCTTCAGACACAGCCCATCAGGCAGGTAATTGCCTTCTCAGAGCCCAAGGTCAGGATTTTGAAAGACTTTTGCCATGTTCTTCTCTCCTGAGGTTACACAATTTTTTTTTATACTTTTAAGCAGAATATGTGCTTATGAACATCAAGTACTTAACAATGCCCATGGAAATTAGCAGTGCTTTCCCCAGCACGGCTACAGTTGGTTCATCTTGATTGGCAGCACTACTAGCTTCTCTTTTTTTTAAAGAAAAAAAACGTTTTTTTAAGTATGCAAAAAAACATAATTCAAGTTGACTTGCCCTGGCAAGTGGTAGCAAATAACGTTGGTGCTCCAAGAACAAAAGTCTTCTGAAGCTAAGAATGGGCCAGGAAGGAGCGAGTGTGTGGATTCACTGCACCTAATGCCTTATTTACCTTGAGACAGATTATCCCAAGTGGAAATGTGCTTATTTGTTGAAATGTGCTTATTTGTCACAGAATCAAACTTTCACCTAGACTCACCAGACCAGCACTAAAGTCTCCAGTCAGAGACGCAGCTTCCAACTGAGACTCTATGAATGCAGCACAGCACACAAGAGAGAAAATACAGGGATTATACATCAGTGTGTATTTCCCAGCCTGTGCCAAATGCCAAGAGTCATCAGTTCTCCCACACAATTATTCCCGTTCTTTTTGGCCTTATTTATTTATTCTGCTAATAATGCAACACCTGACATCGCAGAACAGAACTTGCTGGCAGCTCCACTCGGTGCCAACACCCAAGTGTTGGTCTGCAAAAGCAACGTTGAGCAAAAGATCGGTTTTACATGTGTCGTTACCATCACGCAGTACCAAAACATATGCGATTAAAAATCGCTCTGTCAAGATGAGAGCTGCAGATCAGTATAATCACAGCTTTTTAGTGAGAAGTACGGGGGGGAGTTGTGAGGGAGGGACTGACAGATGGCTTCGATAACAAGGCACAGCTCACTGAGGTTGTGAAGGTATGTGAACAAAGTACATCTTCAGAACTTGAACATTTGCCTTAAACTACTGCTGATCTCACTGAACACTATTCTGCCTTCGGCACCCGTCCATTTATGCAGAACTAAAGCTGCGGTGCAGTAAAACGATGATCTAGAAGTGCAACAGAGAACGTATGGAATTGTTTAACCTATGGTTTTTTTCTAACTTTGTTACCAATCTAGCAACATTGACCATGGTCATTGTGTTGGATCAACACTATTTGTAGACAGGACACTTCCACTGGTGCCAGTCTCATCAGTGTCCACTCCAGTCAAACCAGAGCTGTAGCAAAAAGCTTCAAATGAAGGCTTAACAAAGCTAATTTGCAGTACCCAGCTGTTTTATGTAGTTAGTATGTTCCCCCAGCTGACAGCTTAATTGCCAAGCTCAACGAAAAATGTATACACTGGTGGAAGGCGATTACCAAGCTATAGATTTACCTCACTATTTAAACTTTAATTGCATTTTTTCCATTCTGTATATGGTATTTTTATAGCTTCAACGATCAAACAATCAATTTGCATTTATATAGCACCATTTGAAAAGGAGCATCACAAGCACTTTAGACAAACTAAGCAAAAATTAAACTAAGCCAAGCCACTCAGGAGGGTAGGTGAGGTCAAACAAGTCCTCAACAGCAAGACAAATTGATGATTGTGTCTACCCAGCCGCTTCTAAAAGGACAGACTGTTTCAGGGTAAGAGCATTAAGGTAGATTTAGCCCCACAATCAAATGAAGAACTGAATTAACTTCTTCCTCAGGTGATACTCATAGCTTTCAAGGAAACAGACTGCAGAAGCTCATACACGCTCCAGACCTAATTACTCATCCCGATGAACAAGGTTAACTTTCAAAGACACTGAAAATACAGTGCTTGGGAGGGTTCTTTCTCCGCATGGAGAAGCATCGCCAAAGTCACCTTGTGGTTAGCACCACTTGCTCCTTGTAAACAATTAGTTACCTACCCATCTGGTCAGCGATACTATCCTCGCTCCTCTGCCAGCTGGGTGTGGATTTGCCGCTACCGCCTGTATCCGACTGTGTGTTCTGCCTGTCAATGGAAGCAGGGGATCTACGGCTAATTCCAAACCTGTTGTAACACCCCAAAAAAGACAAAGCAGATAATGATTTTCAATATGCATCAATCTCATAGAAGGAGAAAAGAGCACTTTAAAGAAGTGAGTGTCAAACAACAGGGCAGACCAATGGATAGCACAACTGCTTGAGGGATTTATAATGCTTTTCCATTTAAATTCTGCCACAGCTCTCAGGACCCAATTAGCACCTTTAACGTGTAAAGTTAGAGTACACATGAATTTGTTGAGCATTTTTGATCAAGAATACAATTGAAAAAAAATTAAAAAACCCAAATAGACCAAAGCATCTAGAAATAAAATTGCTTTCATTCATATAGATGTTTACATGGAAAGGTGACCAGACCATTACATGGTGACAGAAAACTGACCACAATGAGTAAAACCTAAGAAGTCTGGATAAAAGCCATACAGAGAAATGAGGTGCATTTATTGGGAGAAGATATCAAGGACAGATCCTTTTACCTGGGCAAGCTCTACCTCAAATTAGTCAAAGCGAGTATCAGAAAAGCCTGTTGGGACAAACCCATGGATCTCGGCCACCTTCCCGGGTTCTAAGCAACAGACTAGTAAGGTCACAGGTAGGTGGGTGCAGACATATACACAAACAACAAATTCATCTGGGACAATATTACACTGCCACGTATTTTAAATAAGCTGAGTGTATTGGTTAGGAGTTTCCCAAACCTGGTGCTTATAAATTCTGTAAATTATTATTTGTTCATAAAATAATTTGAGTGGATTAGTGCAAACTAAATACAGCTGTAGGAAAGCAGCAAGACGTATATATCCATTGCTGTAGAAGAAAGCATACAGTGCAAAAGAAAAACTGTGTGGACTTTGTAAACTCTGCTGGATTAGTCAGACAGATTTTGGAAAGCTCAAGAAAGATACAGTAAACTCAAGGAGAACTAATGACAAATGACACAAAGAGTGCCTCTGTGTTGTACCAAAGCCTACATGTCTTACATGCCTAAAAGCCTGTAAGAATAAAATCTACAAATCTGTATTACATCTGAGTCACTTGTAAGTGTGTAAGAATTATAGTTGGGTTCAGAATGAGCACACCAATCATTAAGAATTTGTCAAAAATAATGCACTTCTGAGTTGGTTTACCCTGCCCCGACATTCCTTGACAGAAAAAAATTTCTACATGCACAGAATAACCCCCAAAAGAACTACAACAAGCTGGTATAGTCTCTATACATCAAGGAGTTTCTCTTGCTCTATGTGACTAACACAGTAACAGAATGCAAAATACCTGAACAGTGCCTTCTACTGACTCTATACGCTACAGATCACCCCACAGGACCCCCGCTGTAAATCAGACATCTGCCCACCTGTTCGAACAAGCTGGTGTGGTCATCCCATTTGGAAGTTCATGTACTCATTAACTCAAATGAACCCACCAAAGAAACATCATATGGCTCAAAACAACAAAATCTCACTCCCACCCTATGTATCAGGATTTATCTGCCTTCTGAAAACAAACGACTTAAATGGGGAATGCATGAAATGAGCAACGCTCTTAACAGACTAGCTAGGATTTCACTTAATCAAACACTTAAATTAAACACGATGCATTCAGTGCCAATTCAACAGATGCGTAAGAAGTCCGAACACATTTCAAAAGCTGATCTTTAAATGGTGATCTGAGGTAATTTTCAAAGTTTAAGACATATCTTTTCATGATAAAATAACTAGAAGCTGGTATCTAAAAGAAGCAGCCAAGACCTCAAGAAGCTTCACTGTGATAAACTTGCACTGCATCAGTATTTTACTTTCTGTGTGTTGTCCTTTTGCTTAAACCCCACGATGCTCACATGTACAGAAGCAGTCAGTTTTGCATTTGGCATATTTTATGATGTGGGACCTTTTTTTCAAGATAAGAAAATATACATCCATGTTCCAATCCATCATGTTCTAAATTTTATTTCATTAAAATAATCGCTCTACTAATTAAACTGCAAGAATATTTAGGTTGCCTTTTTTACATGAAGCAGGCTATTTCAAGCCAAGAATAATAAATGCAGGCGGTGTTACAGTCTAGGCTGCTTAGTTATATAGCCTGTTAGGGTACGTAGGGATGAACCCAAAGAACTTGAAAGAGAAATAAATCTGGATTAAACAGTGACATTGTTTAAATACACATTTTATATATATGTCAAAAGAAGAAATGTATTATTTTAGTATTTTTGAATTTAACTTTTACATGCTGTAATCATTCATTACACATACATACCTTCAGGTAAACACAGGGCTAGTACACGAAACACACAGATACGCACATCAAAGACAGATCTGGATGATCTTGAAGGCAGTGAGGTTTTTGCCTACATCCAGCTTAGGACACAGACCAGTAATCTAGAAGAGGCAGCAGTTACTGCTCTTACCCATGTCTGACAGGGGCTGGACTCACGCCCATGCTTCCAGTCATTTAAGTTTCACAAACTTTCCAAATCTGTCACAGCACGCAACAAGGAACACATGCCTACCCAGATTACGTGGCTGAGAGTTCCTGTGCGGGGAAATCTCAGGGACTGGTGGCACCCAGAGCTCCTCGGAGCCTCCCTTTGGGAAACGACGCTCAGCGCCTGGTGGTCCCTCAGCCCCTACTCCAGCCAGTCTTTCTCCCCAACATCTCAGCAGCTGAACGCCACAATATCTCTCCTCTCTTGTAACAACGCGTGTGGGTTAATTGCTGACCAGTGCCATCTACTAACACCGAAGACGACTGCGGAGCTGCCCTGAACCTGGTCTCTCAGACAAATCTCAACAGAAGGTGCACATGGTCCTGCAATGATTTTTGATAACGTGGCAGACATTACTTTCCTTACTGAGGCAAGGGGAAGTTTCCTTCGTAATTACATTTTTCATGGTATCTTAATTCTGGCAGAAAATGTTTTGAAAGTCCTGAGTAAATATGATTCACGTGCACAAGGACAGTACGGGAGGCGAAGTGTCTTTCCTTTAAGAATAGCAGTCAAATAATTGGAGTTTAATAAGTGGGTTTTTTCAAAAGCGTCCAGTAAGGAACACGCTGAGTTCATGTATTAATTAATTCTTTCATTATTCCATTTAAATAGCGTGTCCTTGCACCGAACTAAAACTTCACAACCCAAAAGACTGTACGCAAGGTTTCTAGGACACATCTCTGCTGATCTTGCAAAATGCTCAAACAATACTGCAGTGAACATATGTGTATAATTAACTTACACGATAGAAAAGGGTTGGAGTGGGTGCTGGTGTGCTCTGAAACCAGTTCAAAACACGAACCCCAGTGTGTCTGAAAATCCCTTCCTACTCAAGCAGTTATGCTTGTGACGGTCTAAGGACATATGGCAGCAATACTTCTCTTGCAGAGCAAAGACATAGTTGGGAAAGAGCAGACAAGATATCGGGAGCACAAGCTGCTCTTCAGAATTCAAGGCAACACGTAAGTGCTGTTGGCACGAAGGAGCCAGGAATTACACAGCATATAAAAAGGTTAAGTGCCTTTTCCAGCTGCGGAGCTCTGGACGCTTTTATTTCGTTCCCTTACAGCAAAGTTTAATGGGTTTAGAGCAAATCTCCTAATGTCAGCAGGAGATCTGCACGAACTTAAATAATGACTTGAACAGGTCTCATGAATCGAAGCCTTCATGAGGGCGTGCAGCAGAGAACAGACGGCCTCTTCAGAAAACCTCAAACTGAGGTGCAAGGAGGAGAATATCTTCATCACCCTGGAGCAAGAAGCAGCACTTGTGCAAATGCACGCTCAGAACAGCATCCTTCAAATCGACACAGAGTTGCGTCCCCTTAGAGACACCTCAACCAGCAAGACTGTGCTTCGTGCTAAGCAGCTCCTGACAACGGTACGTAATCTTACTAATAGTAAGTGTTTTTAAAACAGGGAAAAAGATACTTCCACTTTAGAGAAGATCCAAACCAGAATGAATTACACACAATGACCTGCAATGTACTCAAGAAGACATCAGAGGGAAGCTTTGCCATGTGGACTATCAGTTTTGTCCCCTTATCTTCTCTATAGGAAGAAATTTGGAATGTGGTAGAAGTTCTCCTGCTGCCAATTATTTTTTTTTTTTTTCCCCTCCTTCGAGATGCTTGATTTATTGCTCCTTTCAGTGCTCTCTGAAAATGACACGGATTTAATTTGTTCCTCTGTAATTTGCTGCCCGTGTTGACAATGGATCACTTCAGAGAGATTGAAGTTTTCTGCAAAGCTGGAAGAGAGCACCTTAAGACAGGATGACTGTGAATACGTGAAGGAGACACTAGCGGCAGATTACTCAGCACTTTTGTGCCAGCACATCTGAAATTTTAGTTGCACTCGCCACTACTTTGCTTCAACTATTAGCACAGACTGCAAAGTCCCAAACCTACCGCTTACTTTCATTTACAATCTTAAACTGTAAAATGAGTCAATCTGCAAGATAAAATCAGTACCATTAATGAAGATTTTTTTAAAATCCCTTTGTATAGCAACCTGTGCAGCTGCAGACTAGGATCAGAGAGAGATGTTAGGTCGCAAAGGACAAAGGTGGGAAGCAAGGGATTTTAGAAGCTGACTTTTTCAAGAGGCATGACAGTGATTGTTGAAAACAAACATGGTTTTTAATGCATGTAAACAACAGCGGACAGGAGGCTGTGTAACACTCCTTTAGTTGAACATATATTACAACAAATGGAACAGAGGGAAAAAAAAACCCAAACCACTGCCTAAAAAGAATATGAAAAAGTGTGGTGCCTACCCTTCCGGCATTGATTTTTGCCTGTACGTGCCCCCACTAGAGCCGGTCTCACTTGAGGACGATAAGTTGCTCGGAGAATTGCGGCACTGCTGCGATCTTGCTAAGGCAATGGATGAAACGGTGACGTAGACATCGGAACCAGGAGACAACCTGTTCAGAGCAAACGAACCAGTACTGAACCAATGCTGAACAGCAATGTCGCAGCGCAAAGCCTGACGGACAACGCCACCCAAATCGGCACGTCAAAGAACACGGCATCGCGGTGACAGCAGAACTGAAGTCCGTTGAAGGATCAGACACTTTCCCCTTATTAATCTATTAGAAACCATGGAAAATCAGGTGTAAAAAGCTGGTTGCAGGGGGGTAAATGAAGAGAGACAAGGATGGGAGGAAAATCCCAGCACACACTAGGAAAACATCTCAGTTTCTAAAGCCCCGATTTGTTTTTATAGATTGCCTGTAAGGAATAAAGCCACACGACATTCCTCACCAAATACCAAACAGAACAAATTATCTCTAACTCTCCTAACCAACCCTTGTCTGGAATTTAAACTAAATGCAGTGAGCTGTCTATGCAAACTCTTCAGAGAGTATCAAGCTTATCCCTACCTCCAAACTGTCCACATCAAATCACAAGGAGTAAAAAAAGGTAGTGTTATCTAGAAATACCTTACCCTCCCCCCCAAAAAAATATTTAACATTCTAATATAAAACTATCTCATCATATTGGAACTCTGCTTAAAAATACAGACCTGAGTCACACGAAGCCTTCTCCTGTTAGAATACCCACACAACAAATACAAGGGCTAAGAACTGCAACCCGTGCACCTGGGCAGCCTGTCTGGAAGCCGCAGGCTTACACTGCTCAACTTGTAAATCCTATTCTGTACTTGAAGGCTTTTCTACATCATTTTCTGCTTTGTGCATTTTGTTTCCCAAACCCCAACTGAATTCACTGCTCCTAGCTAGTTCTGTGTTCTACTTGTTGGTGACTGAGGCCATCAAGAACCTCTGGCAGGGATTTATGTGGAGTTTGAATTACGCCATCCATGAACATCGAAATCCCACCGTGAACTCAAACCTTTACTCATTTGAACTAGGAAAAATACTGTAGCTTAAGTTAAACACTGATTTAACTTTTACCATTTAAAAAAAAAAAGCATACTGACTTTAGTGAAACACACAGATACATAATGTGGGTTCAGGGGTTTACAAGATCTTAGCGTAGCCACTGTATTTGTAAAGGAGTGGCAGATTTTAATCAGCTCTCACCACAATACTGTAAGAAAAATTCTTTTGACGGTGAAAAAACCCCATTGCTCTGATTAATACTAGTTACCTATGTGTACATATTCAAAGCACGTGTGTGTGTACATATCAAATGCGCATTCATCCCCCTCAGTACTTTGCAAAAACCACAGTAAACTAATAAAATCTTAAAATGAAAAGAGCAGCAGGACCAGACCAAACATCTTGATCGCCTGGAATGTCATGAAGTGCATATGACTAATAGCAACTCCTTTTCCCAGACCAGAAAGGAATGATCTAACGTCTGACCATCACAAGGACCATACCAAATCCAGTAATTCCTTTCTAGTCTACCAAACTGAATTTAACTTATCTCGCATTTATCAAACAACAAGTCCAAAATATTTGATTGCAAAGAACATGGTTCAAGAGTTAGAAACTTGGAGAGCCTTGAGCCAGGCAGTTCATTTTCCCAGCAGCACTCTTACAAAGAGGAAAAAAAAAAATAGTTCTGCCAACAAAAATATGTGATTTCAATAGCATTCATTCATCTATATAGGCAAGCACATTTAAACTCACGTTATGCTTGGCAGCACAATTCACAGTTTAAAATTATGACCTTTTTTCCTCCAATACTAAATTAGAAATTATGACAAGGAAACCAATTACTTCTCAAATAATTTCTGTAAAATTATTTCCCATTGGAAAATGCTTACGTTTTCACTTCAGGTTGAGCTATGCCTTTTCTTTACTTCCTCTGCCTTACCAAAACGTTGACAGCACGGTTTGGAAGGAATGTCAAGACTTTAGAACTATGTCATGGAGTTATAACTCATTTACAAAGATGAAAGACCTTGAGGGCAAACAAAATTATATTATAAATGTGGTCTCAACAACAGCAATGAAAAACCAGCCCGGTAGGACGCCCTGTCATCCAAAGCAGCGACACATTTTGTTGATGCAGTTCACAACAGCACTAAAAAACATTAACAGTGAAAGACATTTCATTTTATGCAAAACATATAAATAAGACAAAAGAACTTTAGAGTAAATTGGCTCAAATTGACTTTGTGAGTCGCTCTGAAATCTATTGATGAAAGGCACTTTCCAAGACAAAAGGAGTATTGTGTTAGCTGTATGCCTCTGTAGTTAAGATGCTCTGTGCTTGTCTTTAATTCATAATTAGAAATTGGACTAAACCAAGCTATTATGTCTTTCAAAAGGCAGCTTTAAGAAGAAAATTTCAAAATGGTTAAGTGCATGAGTCCCTTAATTGAATTTAAAAATAGGCCAAGCGTCCATGGCATTAAACAGATACAATTACACTGCAGTCAATTGAACAGGGATTACACCACGCGTGATTTAGCTCTAACAGGTCCAGCTCACCCTAGAAGGACTGGGTGAGTCTTGCCAAGCACGGCAAGAAAATCCCCTTTTGTGAAGGCAACGAGCAGGATGGGTGCACACTTATTTTGTTTAATGTGACAACGCAGACATCCAGAGCATCTACCTTGCTCTCACTAAATTAAATTCCGTGTCATTAGCTGCCATTTTCCTCACATTTTCAGTATGCACGTTCTAACAAAAAAGTCGGTCTAGCACGCTTGGTGCCTCGGGCAGTGTTTAGTTACACAGTGGTACGTGGGGCAGGGGGGGGCTTCTCGGTCAGGAGCTCTGTCCGGAGCAGCTCTGCTTTGTGCTGCGACCGCTCCCGCGAGAGCCGCACAGCGTGGAAGCGAAGGAGGTGCAGGCCGGCAGAAGAGAAGAGAAGGGATGTCCTCACAGTCACCGCATCTCCGTGCTGACTTAGCAAACTGAATTCTCATCTCACAGCGCTCCACTATGACCGCTGGCATATTTGTTCAAGAGAATTTTTCATTCATTGTCACTAATTGCAAGTTTCTCAAAGGCCTTATTTGATCCCAAGGCCCGATTTACTTCTGAGCTGAAAACTTACCAAAGCAGCTGAAGTCAACTGAAGCTGTAATTTGAATATATAAAATATTAACAATGCTGGGCACACTTCCAAATATGAGATGCCCAAAATAAGACACAGTAAATGATTTAGAATGTAATTTCTCTCTCTACCTTTGTTCTTAATCTGAAGAGGGCCAAAGACATCTCTTCTCTCACAAGAGTTTTGAAAATTAAGTTTAATTAATACCCATGAAGCATTCAGAAACTACAGTAATGGGCACCACTGTAAAGCTTAGAGGGGAATTAGTAATTGCATCTTTACAGCAGGATTTGAATGCCATCCAGTAAATAAGGGATGGAGTAATGAAGAGTAAAATAAAATACTAAATAGCTCTTCTTTAATGAGCTGCATCCACTGTGTGAACTAAATGAGGCAGATGTCCTCTGCTAAAAGAAATTCTCATAATTTAATCAAAGGAAGTATCAGAAAAATATGGTTACACAAGAGTGCTGAACAAAATTGCACGGCAAATCTTAATCCTGGCATGTGTACCTTCCACGTGATGGATTTTTGTAATCCTAATAATACTGCAAAGATGTGACAGTTCTCTGAATACACCGACTCAATGCTCATACATTAAAACGGACACCAAGCCACTTAAAAAGGAAGAAGAGAACATCAGCAATTTGGGGGAAGGGGAGAGCAAATGAACCAGAAAATGCAATTACGCTGTCATATTGTACCTTCTCACACCACATCATACACCTCCTCAAATATTTTTTTCTGTAACTTGATCATCGCATTTCAGAAAACGTGTATTATAGGAAGAAAAGCCAGAGGGGCAGGCCATGGGACACCCAGCGACAGAGAACGGCTTCTGGACAAAGCAACACCCAACAGGCTGCATTTGGAACACGGGAGTTTGGCCGTACAGCCCAGTGTACTAACAAACCTTTGCTTTTCCTGTGCTACATCCAAGCTCCAGGTCTTGGTGCCAGCAGGAAACATGTAATATATAATCTCATGTTAGTACATGTTTTAATTTGAGGAGTGTTATGAAAAACAAATCCTCCCAGCCGGTGAGGCAGGCAGCGCTACGGGTGTTACAACGCTCACTTGACAGGCGGCAGGATGAGCACAGACACCCGCTTCTTCCTATTAGTGAAAACATGCTGATCCAAGCTAAGCACCAGCAGATTAGGATTTTTATGTAATATGGGAACAGTTTAAACTAAAAATCTATCTGCAGGAATTAACCTGTAAACGACGACTGCCACACTTACTGTCACTGACATCCTTCAGAGAACTAGAAAGTTTTAGGGCAAGACTCTGCTCTGAAGTCCTCAGTAAGACTTAAATCCAGTCTTAATGAATATTGCTCTAATAATTCCATACTGTGGAATTTGACGGCCAATGCTTGGCTGTAGTCACACCATACATCAGTTTTCCACTTGGTTTAAAATACTGTACTCAGGATTTTTCCAGTCAGAGCCTTGAGCCTTCATTCATAACAGTACTGAACCGTACACTGAGGTGCACGAGTCCAGCAGCACGATTTGCTCACTGGTTTACATGCTTTTCAAAAATTTCTTGGATAAAGTTTTAGTTGAGACTGGTTCCAGATTATGGCAAGTTAATTAAGAAAGGATTATCGTCTAATACTATCTCATCTCCTTTCCATGAACATTTCTTTCTTAATCAAAGTCTGGAAACCAAGTGCACAAAATAGAAATTGAAAATTGGGATGGAAAAAACAATAAACTAATGAAGGTCTAAAATTACATTGTCTCCAATAACATTAGCTCTGACATACTTCACATATATGTGGTTTATTGTTTTCCTTAATGTATCACTCTGATATTTATTCTAGGTTATAAGCTATATAGCATCCCGTGTGGACTAATTAACATTGTGAAAGAAGCTCGAACTTGGAATTTATTGCATTTGTATTATTAGATTTCTCAGACTTAATGTTGCAGTAACATCAGAATTTAATTTTAACATTTATAAAGTTTCTGGTTTTTTTTTTCCTGCCTGCAAATACATGCATCCATTACAAATGCATTCAAGGACCCAGGATACTCTGAGGAACAGGGAGAACTTAAGTGTAAGATAATGAGTTGGATACATGAAGACAATCCAATAAAGGCAAATTTAAGTACTCTGCTGCTTCGGCACAAGCCTGGGCACTTGCCTGTCTTCTCAGAATGAAGATGCTTTTATGCAAATGAAGTGAAATCTTCCCAATCTCAGGAACAGTAATGCAGCTTTTGTTTATTTTTAACTTAGAGAAATGGGCTATAATGAAAATATTTACAAGGGTAAAAAAAAAATTTCACTCAGTACGCATATTTAGAGAATCTAGCTCTATAAAGTGGTCATCACTCAAATGCAGGTAATTAAGGAAAGAGTTACACCATACTCTGAGAGTGTTTTGTACTTAAAGAGGAATAACATCTGTCTGTTAAGCTGTTTTTGCTTGAATTAAATCCCTCAAATATTTTTTTCCTAACTACTTAATATAAGTAATGGATTTACTCCTGATATGTGCCCATTAAAAACGAGTGCTGCATCAGGTCTGACGCGTTGGAAATATTACGATGTCCCTGTTTCATTCTTTGAAGTCCCACCTTCCGTGGGCCTGGGCGACTGCTACCAGCACCAGTTCGAAAAACCAGCTCCCACTCAGAGCTCCAAGAGCCACGGATCAACTCACCGCGGGTTTCGCAGCTGCCTTGAAACACAGATCACAAACCACAGATCGCTACTTCTTGGCAGCAGATGAGATCTGCCACCACTGTCGCTGTGCCTGGCTCAACCGAATCATAGAATCATTTTGGCTGGTAAAAATCTTTAAGATAAATGAAGATCATGACATCAAAAGGCAGAGCTCCGGCCTCAAAGCAACCAAGTATTAAGACCACTCAAACATCAGCAAGGCTGAACTGCTTGAGTGATCTCAACCACAACCTAAGATTAAAATTGAGGGTACAGCTACAATTTAGTACTGACATTACTTACTGATGCTGATCTTCACAGGTAAGTTTCCAGCTTCACTGACACTTAAGCAGGACCTTGTTTTTGAAAATGAAGCTCTAACAGTAGTAAGGAAATCTCAGGTATGTGTACTGCTTGGCTAACGAGCCATAATGACAAGTGTTTTTTTCTAAAACCCTTTAAAATAGCTCTATAGAATATAAATTCTGCAGAGAGTGAGCGACTGAGGTATCCATCTTGTATATGGCGGGGCCATATTTATAACCACGTTAATTAGAGGGGCTCTTTTTGGATCACAGGGACCACCAAGTATCGATCCCAGTACCTGTATGACCCAGATTACCCCTTGGGTCCTCCCAATCTCCAACCAGTGGTCGAGCAAAGAACAAACTGTAGGGAGCAGAATGTGGCAGAGAGGCTCAATCACTGCTCCCCGTGCCAGCCACCCGCACAGATCCCAGCAGCTCCTGAGAGATCTTCATGCTACAGAAAGTATGAAAGTTAGTGACGAAAAATTAAATGAGACAGGAGTTAGGGGCTATGAATCATCTCATCATTGTTGATTTTAGAGATTTTACACAATAGGAATAGAAGCATGATACGTTCTCCAAGAGCAACGCTTTCTTTTACCACGCAGAGAGGACAAAAATGAGAGTCAGGGTAAACTACTGCTTTTTTCTTCCTTTGGTATTCCTTTAAAATAACAAAAATATGTATTTTTCTTTAACTGGAAACATGTTAACCTTATGCAGCTGCTGTTACATTTAAAGTGGATCCAGCCAAGACCAATATGTTTAGTAGACCAGAAAGATAAGAGAGAAGACATTTTTCAGGCGTCCAAAACAATTCCCAGCCAAACTTAAAAGTTACTTTGATAACATAGAGGATTAAAAGATCCAATAGAACCCTTTCTGAATAATAACTAAAAAAATACCTAAAAGAATGTCTAGAGGAGAAAAACTCCAGCTACATGGTTTGAAAGCAAAGGAAATGGAAAGTCAAAGTTTCACTTTTCAAAAACAAACACTGAGTATATGGAAACATAATTTTCACCTTGCAAACATGTGTCAGGCCATAACCCACCCATCTAGAAGCATCCAGTGACTGGATCAATCTTGGATGCTTTAAGTGTGCGATGCTGCCCACACAGGATTTTATGCACAAGAAAAACACAGCTACTAACACCTCGTCTCTCGGTGCAGCCAAAGACTCGCTCTCCTCGGCACGAGCTGTGGAGCAGCCCGTTCGAGACAAAATTCTTTGGTTACTGCCACGGAGAGATGGAAGCATCTGAAAAAAACAGCAGCTCAGCTGAACCTGATCTTCTGTCACTGCCTTAGAACTTTGCCCAGGTATTGCTACACTCTCCATAAATCACAGGGTGAGATCCTACAGCACTGGAAGGAGCAAAAACAACCAAGGTCCCAACTCCTATTCCTTCAAATTCAGCCTCTGCCTGTCTTCAGGCTGTATCTGCCTGTTAGAGCCTGAGCCACGCAATTTTTATGTTCGTCTAAGCAATTTTTATGTTCGTTAGAGAGCTAAGTCCAGTATCTCACTGGCTTCTGCAACCTTTTCCAGAGACAACCTTATATGGCTGGCTGTGAAATTATTGATGCTTTCAGTGTGACAAATTTTCTCTTGCAATTTAGACCGATAGTAGCGTTAAGTGTACACCGACTAAACGCACATCAAGCTACAACTGGGGGGCACTCTCTTGTCATTATGACTGCAGAAATACAATAGTTTCTAATGAAAAAGAAAGAAAATGAAGTCCTCATCAACTATGTTAATTCCTTAAGGTGTCCTACACAGAAGTTTCAATTTCACCACTGCAGTTTCTTGGTCTTGGCTGTAGCTTTTGTCACTTTGATTTTTACTCCCCAGTTTTTCATAATGTGGAAAAAGCTTTCAGTTAATTCATTAGAACGCTCTTTAAATTTTCTACAATATGCATCTAATTTCCACTGCTTTATGTTTTTCAGCAACATAAAGCACAATCAGAATCTGTCTACAGTTCTTTTTTTTCCCCCATGGAATTGTCCAAAATAAGAAATACAAGCTACAAGCTTGTTTCCCTCAACAGATCTCTTTGTAATAGCAGACAGTGACAGATTCGTACAGATAATCAAAACAATGACAGTTCATTTGAATACTATCAAATACATCTTTTTCCATTAAAAAATGAAAATACTGTGACAGGATGTGCCTGATACCTTTATCTCAATAATAATCACTTCCTTGTTTAAAACAAACAAAACAAAACAAAAACAAGCCCCAAACCACTGTGGAGAAATGCAAACTTAAAGCAATCTCTTCTCTAGCCTACAAGTTTGAAAACTCCCCAATCAGATGAATTTGCTCTCTGGTTAGAATTCTCTTGCTAAACACCCTCTTAGATGCTATTTCTGCCTCGGGAACTTTAGGCAACTCTACCAAGTCTATAGAAAAAGTTAAAACTTTGATTTGATGCTGAAGTTCAGGAACCCATAGATCTAAAACTTTGTCGGTAACTCATTTAAAACTTAAATAGCAACACAGCAGTTCTAGAGCACCATCCAATAGAGCCTGAGAGTCCCGTAACATTTCATTTTGTGGTTCATCATGCTAGGAAAAGTATTTCCTTTTGGCTAACATTTTGCTCACGTTTCTTCTGCCTTTCGTCTAATTAAAACTGAGATTAAAAGCGGTCTTAGATAAGTCTACTGTGTTTTTTCCAGGTAAGATTCTGAGCAGCAATAAAAAGCCGTTTGTGAAGGACACACATACCTCCGGCTCTCCAACGGGCGCCCGTCGCTGGAGATGCTGCGGGGGATGTTGGCTGCTCGTTCCGGGGGTCCCATCTTTCCTTCTCCTTTCCCAGAGCCGATCCTAGACGGCACCGGACTTTGTATCTGGGATGGTACCTGAGCCACGTGAGGTCCCTGGCCTTTGCTTGCATTTCGCTGCCATTTGTTATTATTTCTGAAGGGAAACTTGAATTCATACGACATTCCTTCGTTCACTTTGTATTCCATCACTGGCATGCGGTAGTTTTCGGAAGAACTCCTGGAAATGAAGAAATTGAAGTTGCTATAAAAAATAAAATAAATATATCCTGCTCACAAGGATACAAATCTGGACACAGAAGCTGAATCAATTCTATGAAACAGCAAATGCAAAATTTTTCTTTATAAAAATATATACTTGAGAAATTTTGATACTCTTCATCTGATTACTGGGTTAGAAACGATAAAAAATCTGCCGTAAGGGTACTTCTCCTTCCTAACGTAAAAAAGTCACAGGTTTTAGAACTTACCTGTACCCAGACACGTAAGACTTGAACCTTTGTTCTTCTTGAGATAAATCTTACTGATGCAGAAGCATTCACAAAAAAGTAAGACTCCCACAAAATACCGCATTACACTTAATTTTCAAACATCTTTGGCTTTGGAGTGTCTCCACTGATAAATCTGCACATTACAAAAGGAAAACACTTGCTAAAAATTGCAGGTGCCAAGCCCAAAAGATGCCCACTGCTTCCTGAGGCTGTGCAGGGACCGTACAGCAGAAAAGATGGAACAGAACAGGACATAAGCTAATGCAGTCCACATAAGATGCAGGGCAAACTCCTGCATAGATTTAAAACGAGAGATTTGGAAAGCAGATGTGACCCTCAGCTCCTGTGATGGTAATTTCGGTATTTCTCTTGACTAAAGCATATGCCTCCATTTAAGCGATTTTTTAAATTGTCATTACTTTGTTTACCTACACACATCATTATTTAACAGGAAGGAAAAACAATTAGTGCAAGATTTTCTCCTTCTAGCTCTTCCTCTTAAGTGATTACACCACTAATGCTGAGAAATACCAGTATCTCTTCCCAGTTAAAATATAAACCAAAATAGATAGCCTGGGATCCGACTATGCTGCCATCAGCAGGCTGTGCAGTCTCACAGGAGGAGACCAGGTGAAACAGTGGGTGCTGAGGTCTTGCTGTCCACAATATACACACTTTGTGGGTTTACTTTGGCCTGCTCTCCAGTCTTGGACCGCAAATTAGCAGTTGGAAGGCATGAGACGGGCTTCTGAAGCACACGCAAGTCCAGTTTCACCTGAAAGGGAAAGCCTGTGTGCTCCCAGGCCACTCTGGGATGTGAATCACTGCACAAGAAACGAGGATGATCTGGAGAGACTTATTTGGGTTTTTTTCCCCTCAGACATAGCCACACAGTCTAAGAAGTAAGATCACAATTTCCTCTTGCTGTGGTGTCCTTAACTTCAAGGGCAGCCACCAGTCTGCTAAATGAATTCAAAGGCAATGCTTTAGCCACCACTCTTAGGAGAGATACGGCCAGCCTCTGTGTAGGGCTCGATTGTGAATCGGGGCGTTCCGATGTAGTTTTGTCTCTGCTACTGACCTTGTACATGTGCCTGCTAAGTCAAATTACCTGCTCTTCCTCTAACTTCATGCCAATCAGTTTAGCAGGACAGGGAATGCTTCTCATACGAATGTACTACATCAAGCAGAACTGATCACCATTTCAGTTACAGGCTGTAGAAGTTAGTGTAGTAGAAAATACTAAACGACCTCCAGAGGATGTGACGAAAGGACTCCAATTTTGGAAACTGACCGCCAAAAGAGAAATTGCTTTGTGCAAAGACTTAAGTATCTAGTAATATATGTAGAGTGGCTATAAATTCAAGACACAGTTCCTGAACCTTAATGATTTTGGATACAGCAGCAAGAGCTGCTTTAAGAAATTTTATAACTCGGCAATAATCCACCATGATCATTTGCTCACTACAAGACAACAACAAAAGTCAATGATGCAGAGTGCAGTATTTCAGAAAGTGCAGTAATTTCTCTTTCTGCTATAGGTTTGGATACATTAAAGCTAAGCCTGCTTTTGGTTGTACTTAATTTAGTTCAGGAATAATAGGATCTGTGCTTTCCACGCAGATTTTTCTGCTCTAATCCTTTTGCCATGATTGCAGCTGAACTTTCCATTTGCTCGGGCTGCTAAATACTGCACAAAAGCTTTCCAAATACCTCACGGGTGACCTTACGCCACCGCTCATTTTAATCCTTGACATGTATTCAATTTCCCACTGACAACTAAAGGACGAATAAAACTCCTTTTCACACTGCTCCTGGTTTCGCTACCAGTTACAAAATGAGTTAATATGGCTCACAGTAAAAACAAATATGGATTCTTCTCTGCAAGCACGAGGTCTTTGCTCATGCCATTTCCTACCAATGCAATAAATATGCATTTAAGTTCAGCCCCAAGCTGAAGTATACAAAGATTCAGCATCCACCCCTACAAAGATACTGTCTGAATAGAAAACAGCCATGCAAAACGCTCTCTCACCGCAAAGAACACACTGAACTTTGGTAACTGTACTTGCTTCTCCTTGATAAATCTAGCATAAACCTTGAGCTAGCCTGCAGGCAGATTTAGTCTACTAAAGATCATTCCATTTTAATCAGAAAACATTTGCAAGATATTAATACAAGATGTCAGGAACACGGGAATCAGATTTAGTGATGTGGCTGAATGCTACAGAAAACCACAGAGAGTTCAGATGGGAGCAGTAAAAATTACGAAAAGCTTTAGTGTGAGTTCAGGAAAAATAGAGGAACTTAAAGTCCAATTTAGAAAAAAAGCACATATTACTGCTTATTTCTGATCAAGCAACATTTTAAAGCTATAAAAGTAATAATACAGTTGACACAAGCCTCAGGCATAACACAGATTGGAAGTGAGAGAGATGCAGCAAGATCTACTACTGAGTAAAGAAGTACAATTTGCAAGCTATTTCTCTGGCCAGATTCATACCTTTGATAAACTCTTATCATTTACAGCCTTACTGATTTGTGAACGAAGAACATAAGTCTACTCATAGGTTTCAAGAATTACATCCACAGACACTGCAAAATACCAACGAACGGGCAAGCAGGGAGGGAAACGTGCAATCAGTTTTGATGCTTCGTAAACACAACCGTCAACAACAACGTTGCTTGATTTCCACATTACATTCTGCAGAATTTCAAGGATACCTGAGGTTCTTCACCCATTTTATTAAAATGTGGTATTCAATTAATATTTTGTGGCTCCTGCAGGCTGAATATGGGCAGTTTTTCCTGCTCTTCTTTTTCACCTTTATGATACCGGATGCTCTATTACAACTATACCACGGGTTCTGGAGGTCAACACTTATTCTTTGGCATTCCCTTCTCCCCGACCCTCCCAATCAAGATAACATTCCCGAGCAGACGTAGCTAATTACATGATACCTGCGTGGCGTGCAGTCCTCGTATGGCGGGACGATGACGACCTTCACCGTTACCGAAGTTCTGAGAAGGTCAATCATTTGCTCGTGGCTCAGGGTGGCCACGGCCACCTTGCAGATCTCCACGAGCCGGCTGCCCTGCCGCAGACCCGCCTGCCAGGCGTAGCCGTAGGGCTCCACATCTGCCACTATGCCTTCGTAGTTCACATGGAAACCAAGCTGGCCCAGACCATTCCTGCGCAGAGTCATCTCCACTGTTTCACAGCCCTTAGTCACAAGCTGCAAATTGAAACGAAGACACAAAATTTCACTGAAACTAAATTTAATGCACGGAAGGACCTTCAGTGCTAAGAGCTGTTTGAGGACTCCCAAGACAACAGTGGGACACAATCAAGGAATGTTTCTCACAGTCTTGTCAATCAAACTAGTATTTTCACTAGGGTCTGCTCACCCTAGCTCTGCCTTGAAATTTTTACTGAAACCACAGGATTTTCACAAGAAACATGGCAGCACACATCAGAAATAAACATGGAGTTACAGAAGCACCTCTATTTTTTATGCTTTAGTAGTCAAACAATTCTTCTATGTTTCTAGCTGTTCCAGTAAGCTGCAAGATTACTTTCAGTCAGAATGTGGTGGCACACAGCTACTAAGCTGAGTAAACTGGGGTCTTTTCCAACTCTTTTCTGTACCATGAGCATGAATACCATTCAGGAGCAATTTAACAGGGCATGATTTTCCCTTTCTCCTGGCCATTATACAATCACAGTTGTGAAATTACAGGGAAGACCATGAAACACACCACACTCTGTTGTAACTTAATTGGAAGAAAGATGAGCGTGGACAGACGTTTTGTAGACAGACTCCACAATTCGTCACATTTTTTAGTTTGTCGCATACATTCGGAGAATATCTGAATGCTGCAACAGGGATTGGGACTGCACGCTGCTGGCAATATAATGAGTTAGTCTCAAAGATATTACAGTTTCGTTTGAAACAAGATACAACAAGCCTATAAAATAGAGAAAGTGAGGGATAACAAGGAAAAGAAATGACACTGCTGTATTTATTGTGTGGGAGCAATTCATGAATCTGAAGGCCTTGCTCTTTTTTATTTTTAAATATATTGAGACATTTTTGACAACACACACAACCAGCTGAGGTTGGCTGATACCTGATAGAACAGAAAGCAATATTGGATTTTGAGAAATAAAAGCAAGAAAGTCCTTACAGATTTCATGGTAAACAATTAAAACAGTTTTAGGGATCGCAAGCATTACTTCAGCTGAAGCCCTACTTGGCGGCGGGGCAGGAGGTGAAAGCGAAGAAGGGGAACCAGACAAGAGAACGCATTCTAACCTCCAGCCTTTTGACGATCTCTTTGATATCATCAATGTTGCTGATGAAGCTCTCCAGAGAAACGCATTCACCCCTCTCATAGAATATTTTGATATTTGTGTCCGTTGAAGTCCACCCTATCACGTCTCGACAGGAGCAATTGAACACCACGCTTTTGGTGTCCTGTTCAATGAGGACAACGAACTCGTTAGAGATGCCCAGGAGACAGTCTATTTCCATACCCTTGCTGTAGTCTTTTGCATGGACACTCCACACAATAGCACCAGAACTATAGATCTCTGCTCCTGGATAAGGCTTGGACTTCTCTTTCTTTTTTGAAGCAAGTGAGATGAAGGGGAACTTGCCAGAAGGGTCAATAGGAGTGTTGGTGACATTCTTCTCTGCCAAGTCTTTCAAGTACTCTTGTCGGGTCCTGGTGGCCATCGCACGGAACTTCTCGGATTTATGAGCAGCATTCTCTGCATTAATGACTTTGGCCAGTAAGAAGTCCCTGAACACATTCGACTTAGGAAACGTGACACCTTTCGGAATAGGTGGTCCAAAGGATGGTACGTCTCTGGATCTTGTCACAGCAACACTAAAAGAAATAAAAGAATAAGGAAGAAGCCAAGTGTTCCACTGTATAAAAATTTTACAGCTTTTTGAATATAGAAAATGCACTTCCTTCATTTGTTAAGTCCTCAGTTTTTCTCTCCTCTTTTCAGCAATATGCCTATACTTATATTTTAATGTTGCCAGTGTGGAGATTATGTCCCCCTTACTGTATAAACAGAAGGCCACTTATTTTTTGAGTAATCTTCAGTACCACAGCTTAAAGAGAGCTTCAAGTTCGAAACTGTGCTTTTTTGATAAAGCAATCACTAACACACGTTGTGAATTTTGTTTGGTTTTGCTAAAACCAGAAGATTTCGAACATACAATATTTATAAAGGTTAGCTTATAATTTAGCTACCTAAAGCTGAAAGCAATGCAAAGTATAGAATCAATCCTAGAAATAAAGATAAAATGGACACGTTAAAAAGATAAGGACAATAAAATAATCTCAGAAGGTCAGTTTGGCTGCTGAATATGTTTTAGATTTATGTATCGAAAACTGCACTAGCTGATACTGCATGCTAGTGACAGAAGCAGATTGCAGAAATACCAGCAATAAGACACTTCCTAGAAGTTTGCAGATATATAGGAGAAATAAGATGTTTTCTTTTCCTACTCCTCCTTTTCCCTTTCCATACCAAGCAATGCACTGACAGTAAGACTCTCTTAGGCAACGCTGACCAGCTGAGCTGTTCTCCCTGGTCAAGGCTCTTCTAATACAGAGCGGATCAGAGCTGTTTGACATCACTGAAGATTTGCTGTTCCAGTCCAGCATCATTCACTTGGCAGTCTGTCCTAAGAAGAGACTTCTTCCCAATATCTAATCTAAATCCATCCTCTTTTCAGTCTGAAACCATTACTCCTCGTCCTACCACTACCCTCCTCGAGCAAGAGTCCCTTCCCATCTCTCCTGCAGGCCCCCATTAAGTACTGGAAGGCTGCAATAAGGTTTAATCTTCAAGTACAACCAGAGAAATCCCTACCAAAAAATCAATAACTGAGATTGCAGAAATACTAGTAAAGCTTTAGGGGGTGGTGGAGGGGTGCGTGCACACATACACGAATACCAAAAACAAAGTCACCCAACATTTAACTATATCTTCTGGTTTGGGGTGGTTGGGTGTTTGGTATGTTTGGTTTAGGTGAGGGGGTTTTTGTTTGTTTTTCTTTACATTTTCTGGCAAGTGATACCGAAAGATGCCGCTGACCATGACATTTCCTTCAAACGTGTGCCAATATATCTAGAAGTATGCAACAGGGGCTGACTGCAATGCAACCATCTGACTCTTGATCATCTTCAGTGGTCCTAAGGGGTCTGTCATTAAGAGACAGAAGCCTAAACGTTAAACACAATCGCTGGATGTGACAAAAATCTACCAGTGACTTTTGTTTGATTAAATTTTCAATACTGTGACTCTCATGGATAAGAATTTAATCTCAAATGTGCTAGAGAAGTTTCAAAAAGTGAACGATGTCGACAGAGAAGCCAGACTTTTGAAATGTTTACGCTAGTTGGGAGGGAAAATCGCTGGCCAAGAGAGCGCTTGATTTTACTCCTTTTATGTAGTTTTTAATATAAATTCCAGTACATTTTTATGCTATATGGCTTCCTGTTTTGTCTGGAATTATGAATCTATGAAACTGTTCCAAATAATTCAATGAAAAAGAGGTCAAACTTACTTTGAAAAGTTTCCTAGAAAAACTTTTCGTAATGGAATTCTATAAATTTAAACCAAGTGTTTGCACCAAGATGACAAAAAAAAGAAAGGATTTTAAAGGCAATACACAGAACAAAGAAAGGTCTAGCAGTCTCCTGTATCAAAGTAAACACTGACACTAACACAATTATTTTTCCTACCTGCTGCCCCTCCCCTTAAAAATTAAGCCTATTGCATCACCAAAGGTGGAATTCTCAACTTTTATTCACTAACAGTAATCAGTAAGGTTCCAGCCCTTGTAGCTGCAAACACTTGAAAAACGAAAGGGATTTGGAAGTCTGAAGGTCAGAAACAGTATGCTGAGATATTTAAATTTACTGCAGTATAACAAATATAAATTTTTCCCATGACTTTTAAAAAAAAGAAACTGAAAGTATGCAGTCATATTATTTAAAATAATAACCGAAAGAAGATTTTTCTATGTGTTTGCAAGTACCCAGTTCAAATGGAAAAACTCATCTGCAGCCACTGCGGGTCTATTTCCTATTTTCCCTTTCCTTCAAAATCAGTGTCTGCACAGAATAAGAGCTAAACCACATGTCTAAAAGCTTAAGAACAAGCTATGCCCACATAAATTATGCATTAGTGGAATCTGTCAATAAACTGCCTTAAAATGACTATCAACACGAACACGCCTGCTCCAAGAGAGTTTAAGACATGTACAAAGTTCATTATCAGTTCCAGACATCATGTGTGAGCTTTACCAAAAGCTTCTGGAGAGAGAAAAGCCTTTAAGCCTCACTAGACTTACTTGAAAACCATGAAAACGCCATCTCTGACACTACGTCTAAGCTCTTCCTCTAAATCAGCCTTGAACAAAACACTTTGGTGAACATCTGTATTTCAGTAAAGGCAAGCTAATTCTAAGGCCACCTCATTTCAAGGTAACTACTTTAAATCCCTTAGTCTGACACTTCACTTTTCAAATAATGAAGCTTTATAAAAGTTTCATGAGATGAATCAATATTTAAAAATAAAAATACCTTGAGTTGAGGTAATAAAGGCGAAAAGTTTCATTGATTGCAGAAAGATTTATAACTCAAAACCATGATCTCTATATGCTTTCAATCTGGTTAAAGAAATGTATGCTAAATAGGAATCTCAGCTTGCAAGTCTTTTTTATCGGTTACTATCAATTACCAGGTTTTAATCATATTGACTTTAAGATCACATCATGTTTTTTTTTTTACTTTTTTGGTGGCATAATGCTCTGGAATGTTTTTGTTGAAAATGAAAGTATTTATTGAAATTAAGATATTTCAGACAAAATATTTCAGTGAGTTTAGCTTCTTTCTGAAAGGCTAGTGACACTTTCTCACTGTCTTAATTTCAAACATGGAACATAAGCTCAGGCATCCAAATTATCCAAATAAAAAGTTTCCAAATTAACAATCCAAATAAGAATCATTTTTTCTGGCATACTCTTAATAAACAGAATGAAAAGGAAGCGAGAATGGAATTGTAAAATCAATCCAAAACACTTGATATCTCTGTGTGTGTGCGCACACATATTGACAACATCAATTTCCTCACTGGGTGTGTTTCCTTTACGTACTGGTGTGCCTGTTTACTTTTTAAGCAGTGTTCTGAATTCACATGACCCAACATCTTTCATTATGCTTCCTTACTGAGAATTTAAAAGAGGAACGCCACCTCCCTTGGCACTCAGATTCCATGTTTTCAGTGAAACCCGCGATAGGTACCTGTAACAGACACTGTCAGTGCAGGGACCGTGCACTCGTACAATGACAAAGACGTGCTGGAAGTGGGACCGAATGTTCTTTGGGCTGAAGGGTTGTGCTCCAGGCTCCTGGAAAACTATTGTCACAATATCATTTCCAATATGTCGTTTTCTCAGAAGCTTTAACACAAAAAATAATAATAAAAAAAATAAAAAAAGAGATGTACAGGTTAAAATACAGTCTTTTCAAAATTTTCAACTAGGCACTTCTCGGTTTTATAAATAACTATTAATTATTTTTTTAAATTCCAAATGATACTCCAATCTACAAACTGATACAGCTGAGGATTTATATGACAAGTATCAGAATATCAGTTACTAATCAAATAAATTTCAGGCATGGGCATTTTCATATGATACATACAGGAAGATCTCGTTATGGAAAACTTTAAGCAACACAACAAAACCTGCTTGTGTAAGAGTAATCAGTGACACATGGAAGCTGGAAAATATTCTCCACTTCAACACATTTTTAGAAGCCAGAAGTAAGTTCCATTTCAAGCTGCCAATAGTTGACATTCTTCTTAAGATAAGCTTTAACAATTTTCCTATAGGCTTTTTTCAGTAAATCCAAGACTACAGTAGAAGAGAAAGGTAACCTACGAAGTAGTATAGTATCTAGTGTCCAAAAGCAAACTAAAAAGAACACTGTGAGGTTTTTTACTGCTAAAAGGAACTTCTGTTTTATTTGCAGAAACATAAAATACCATTGTTTCTAGAGTAAAATGCACACACAAGATGGCCTAGTATTTAACAAAACTAGGTAGGTCAGAGTAAAAAAGCAGGTCAGGCTACACAGCTCTTCAGCATAGCAAAAAAAAAAATTAAGACAAAAAAAAAAAGATTGTGTGGATTGTGTCTCATGTTTTCTTATGCAGTGTGCTGGACAGCCCACTTGCCACCTCTGATTCTGTGCATACTACAGCTTGCTGAATGGAAGCCTTCAAGTGCAATGGATGTCACAGCAGGAGGTTGAAAATCGTATCAAGTACATTATGGTCCCTTTGACATAAGATATGAACTCCTACTTATGTAACATGGATGTGCTACTGACATTATTGTGTAAGACTTACATCAAGCGATCGGAAAATAACACGTAATTAAACAGAAAATCATCCCATGGAGAAGAATCTACCTATGGTGTACCTCCAATGATCTGCTTTGCTCGCCTTTCTGACACAGAGGTGGCCGGGTTTACTTCTGTTTCTTAGTAACAAAGGAATGTTGTCACAAATATTCAATAGTTGAGCTAATTTTGAGATGGAGGAAAAATTAATTTTAAACAGGCACGGTCCTTCTTACCTGTTGCTTGTTGTTTGGCGTATATGGCAACATAGTGGAAACGTGGAACATGATTTCATAGTCCTTGTATGTTGTGTACAGAGAGTGAGTACCCGTTGAATCAGCTTAATTGAAAGAAAAAAAGCCAATAAAAGTGTTAATTGAGAAATTTTAAAACAAAGTTTCACTAGTAGCAAAGAAAATCATCAGACAAGACAAGAATTCCTATTCACCCTCAATCCCTGCTGAAGTGTCAGCAAGTAAAAACTTACCCAGTTTATTCACCTGTCAACGCAAACAACACAGAGAGGTGACACACATCTAATTCTGCCTACCTTTCCCAGTGAAGAACCTGTTCCTGTTGTAATCAAACTTAAGAAGCTAATTGCTTAATGAATAGCTAA
>NW_009709090.1:0-476 GCF_000703405.1 Apaloderma vittatum
CACCTGCGAGTGCCACGAGGACTTCACGGGTGAGAGCCCCGCTGTTGCCTCTAGTCATGATCAACCTTTTGGTGTCCATCGCGCTCGTCCCTTCAGCTGGCTCCTTGTCTACCCCTGCCCCACTGTCTCTCCATCCATCTCCATCCATCCATCCCTCCATCCATCCATCCCTCCATCCATCCATCCCTCCATCCATCCATCCCTCCATCCGTCCCTCCATCCATCCATCCCTCCATCCATCCCTCCCTGCATCCCTCCATCCATCCCTCCCTCCATCCATCCCTCCCTCCATCCCTCCATCCATCCATCCCTGCATCCCTCCATCCATCCATCCCTCCATCCTTCCATCCCTCCATCCTTCCATCCATCTTTTCCTCTTGTTGTCCATCCTCATCTTCCCTTTAGCCAGCTACTCCATCTCCTTCATCACATCCATCCCTCTCATCCTTTCTTTCTCCTTCCCTTCATGTCTCCGT
>NW_009709091.1:0-409 GCF_000703405.1 Apaloderma vittatum
GTCGAAACGCCCCGAAAAATCGAGTCTGGGGGAGCCCCGAGAAGGCGTCGAATCGCCCCGAAAGCCGAGCGTGCGCTGGGCCCAAAACCGCCCCAAATCGCCCCAAAATCGGGTGCACGGGCGGCCCCAGAACGCCGCAAATTCCCCAAAGCCGGGAATTGCGACCAAAAACGCGGGAAATCGCCCCAAAAGGCCGCGAAACGCCCCGAAATGTGAGCGTGCGACGCGACGGAAAATACCCAAAATCGCCCCGAAATTGGGTTCACGGGCGGCCCCGAAACACCACAAATTGCCCCAAAGCCGGGAATTGTGACCGAAAACGCGGAAAATTGCCCGAAAAGGCCACGAAACGCCCCGAAATGTGAGCATGTGACGCGACCAAAAATACCCCAAAATCGCCCCAAAATCG
>NW_009709091.1:549-1654 GCF_000703405.1 Apaloderma vittatum
GCAGCCCCAAAACACCACAAATTGCCCTAAAATTGGGATTTGCGACCGAAAATGCTGAAAATTGCCCGAAAAGGCCGCAAAACGCCCCAAAATCTGAGCACGTGACTTGACTAAAAATACCCAAAATCGCCCAGCAAGTGGGTTCATGGGGGGCCCCAAAGCACCGCAAATTGTCCCAAAATTGGGGTTTGTGACCGAAAACGCGGAAAATTGCCTGAAACGGCCGTGAATCGCCCCGAAATGTGAGCACGTGATGCGACCAAAAATACCCCAAATCGCCCCAAAATCGCCCCGAAATTGGGTTCACGGGCGGCTCCGAAACAGCGCAAATTGCCCCGAAATTGGGTTTGCGACCGAAAACACTGAAAATTGCCCGAAAAGGCCGCAAATCGCCCCGAAATCTGAGCGTGCGACACGACCGAAAATACCCCAAATCGCCCCAAAATTGCCCCGAAATCGGGTTCACGGGGGGCTCCGAAACGGCGCAAATTGCCCCGAAATCGGGTTTGCGACCGAGAACACTGAAAATTGCCCGAAAAGGCCGCAAATCGCCCCGAAATCTGAGCGCGTGCGCTGGGCCCAAAACCGCCCCAAATCGCCCCAAAATCGGGTGCACGGGCGGCCCCAGAACGCCGCAAATTCCCCAAAGCCGGGAATTGCGACCAAAAACGCGGGAAATCGCCCCAAAAGGCCGCGAAACGCCCCGAAATGTGAGCGTGCGACGCGACGGAAAATACCCAAAATCGCCCCGAAATTGGGTTCACGGGCGGCCCCGAAACACCACAAATTGCCCCAAAATCTGAGCACGTGACGTGACCAAAATCGCCCCAAAATCGGGTTCACGTGGGGCCCTGAAACGCCGCAAATTGCCCCAAAATTGGGGTTTTGACCAAAAATGCTAAAAATCGCCCCAAAAGGCCGCGAATCGCCTTGAAATGTGAGCACGTGACATGACTGAAAATACCCAAAATCGCCCCAAAAATGGGTTCACGGGCGGCCCCGAAACGCCACAAATTGCCCCAAAATTGGGGTTTGCGACCAAAAAGGCGGAAAATCGCCCCCAAAATCGGTTGCGCCCCCAAAACGACGCAAATCGCCCCGAAAT
>NW_009709091.1:1785-2683 GCF_000703405.1 Apaloderma vittatum
CGAAACCGGTTGTGCCCAAACCCGCCCGAAATCGCCCCAAAATCGCCCCGAAATTACCCCAAAATGGGTTCATGGGGGGCCCCGAAACACCACGAATTGCAGCAAAATTGGGGGTTTGACCAAAAATGCTGAAAAATGCCCCAAAAGGCCGCGAATCGCCCCAAAATCTCAGCACGTGACGTGACCAAAAATACCCCAAATCGCCCCAAAAGTGGGTTCACGGGGGGCCCTGAAACGGCGCAAATTGCCCCAAAACTGGGGTTTGCGACTGAAAACGCGGAAAATTACCCGAAAAGGCCGCAAATTGCCCCGAAATTGGGGTTGGTAACCAAAAACGCAGAAAATCGCCCCAAAAGGCCACGAATCGCCCCAAAATCTGAGCACGTGACACGACCAAAAATACCCAAAATCGCCCCAAAATCGGGTTCACGTGGGGCCCTGAAACGCCACAAATTGCCCCAAAACGGGGTTTGCGACTGAAAATGCGGAAAATCGCCCCAAAATCTGAGCACGTGACGTGACCAGAAATACCCAAAATTGCCCAAAAAGTGGGTTCACGCGGGACCCTGAAACGCCGCGAATCGCCCCAAAACCTGAATGTCCGAAAATGGCAGAAATTGCCCCAAAATGGTCAAAATTGCCCAAAAAAACGAGCTCGCCCGGAGCCCCGAAACTCCCGGAATCGCCCCCAAATCCCCCACATGGCCCCAAAATTGCCCGAATCGCCCCAAAAAATTCTCCAAATGGCCCCAAAATTCCCAAATTTCCGCAAAATCGCCCAAATCGCCCCAAAATTGCCCAAATGGCCCCAAAGTTGCCCGAATCGCCCCCAGAAAATTCTCTGAATGGCCCCAAAATTCCCGAATTTCCCCAAAATCACCCGAATTGCCCCAAAACG
>NW_009709092.1:0-1224 GCF_000703405.1 Apaloderma vittatum
TTTTTTTTTTCCTTCCTTTTTTTACCATCTTGGCATTTTGTTACTGATTATGAATTTTTAGATACTTTCCAGCTGTGAATGACACTAAGCTCTTCCTAAACAAATAAGATTAATTCATTCGGTGAAAAAAAATATTTGAAAAAAATCACTTTTCTTTCCCTCTTGTGATCAATTCAATTTCTAACTGCAGGCAGAGAGGGAACACAACCACCACAGAACAGCCATATTCATGTAATTTCAAGCAAAGAGAACGACCTCCATTTCTCTCTCACAGTGCAGAAATTTCCCTTTTCACAGGCATATTGTCTGAAAAGTAAAAACGCTTTTCTTCCCTCCTCAAACAAAACATCAAAACCTTTTTTTTTTTCCCTAAACGTAAAAGCTACAGCAAACATATAATACCGAGGCAGCTTGGGCAATTGTTTGTTTGCAATTTACACAAAATTCTGCAATTTATGTGCAAAGTCCCAGTTACTGCATTATCTGACTTCACACTGGCGAACACTTCCATGTATTGTGCTATAACCGTGGAAAGCATCAAGCGCTTCAGTTCCTGCCTTGTTCTTTGTGATATTCAGACGCTTCAGATAATAGACCATAGCCTAAAACACACACACGGGTGCACCTTAAGACTTTAAAAGGAAATGAAGCTCCAGCAACCTAAGGATACCTGAGCTGACATCCGACCCCCATAGAGTCAATGCTATCACCTAACATGTCCTTGTCAAGCTCTATCCTCCACATTTCTGAAGACCGGTGGCACCTCCACGCCCTCGAGCAGTTCTCCCCCAGCCACCCAGCAGGCGCCCACAAAAATACACCATCTCCTTTCTCTCCTTAACCCCTCAACCCCTCACCTATCCCTACCCTAACTCCCTTTTCCTATCTTTTGTAAGCCCTTTCTCCCTATTTCCACGCTAGCTCCACATCCATCCCCTCCTGAACCAGACCCAGCTCCCCACAGCAGCACCACCCCAAGCCCACTGGCTCTCCAGACCAGCCCTTCTCCAAGCTCCCCAAACCTCTCTTCTTCACCCCCTGCCCTCTGGTCCATCACGCCCTCCTCCGGCGGGATCCAGGATCCAACAGTCCCACACCCATAAGGTCAAGTGAGGCCTCCATCCCATCAAGGCCATCGACGCTTCGCTCCCAGTGGCCACCTGCAAAATCAGCCCTTCTCCCTTCTCCCCACAGCCTCGGCCCCTCCAACGCTGCTCCTGTTGC
>NW_009709093.1:0-7178 GCF_000703405.1 Apaloderma vittatum
CGTTCTCGCCCTCTGCAACTCGCTGGGAAGAGGGTGTAGATAGAAGTCGCTGCAAACGAGTGATTTCTGGGTGGGAGCTGGCCTGGCGAGCATCCCAGCAGAGCCAGCTTGGTCAGTCTGCCCCACGCGATGGCCCAGCAGGTACCAGCACGGGGCAATGGAGAAAGAACATTTTCCCCTTCTCCAACGCCAGCTCATCTTCTGAGTTCACACAAGGAAAAACAAGAAGGGGATGAAAAAAAAAAAAGCTTCTGTGCATTTAATTCAGAATCTAATTACTCTGTATAAATTAGTTAGCTGGCTTCCGCCTAAGATTTAACATGTAATAGCCTATGAATCACAGCTCTGTTACAGGATATATTGTGCCATTTCTATGTAAAAATGCTTTATGCAAGGCACCCTGTGGACTAGGGATATTAATTTATGCCACGGGCTCTGGGAGATTAAGTGAAATTAAAGAAGATAAGGAGATAAGACTCTACTGCTGATCAATGCTCCTTAACGAGGACCATGCTCTGCGTACACTTGAAGGTGAAACCAGCCATCAGAGCCCAAAAGATCAGCTGGTATATACGAAGATGGTACAAATTAAAACCTCACTGGTTGTAACAAAGACTCTCCGGTTAACAACACCGGAGCTGTTTCCTTCTGGCTGCTTTTAAATACCCTGTTGAATCCAGATTAACTCCTGCAGACATAGAGCCAGCTAGGCAATATTCCTCACTGTAATCTCAATTTTTATCTCCCTCCAGCCAGAATTTCCCTGGCAGCTTTTCCAATCAATCCCTGTTTCTTTCTTGCCGGTTTGCGAGAGCCCCAGGGGAGAACATCGAGGGCTATCGCACCACCCTGAAAACAGGCACACGCCCCCCAATTTCCCTGACGAGGCAGCGACACCCCCACCACAGGCTTCTAACTCACTTTCTGCGGAGCAGTCACCATACGTGGAATTATTCCAGGCAAAGGACGGGGCCAGCAGCCACGGGCAGCGGCTGATGAGGAGGTTCCTCCTCCTGACTCAGCAGTCTGCAGCTCCGGCAGTTTTCGTGTTTATTCTCCGTCCTGACCAGCTCCTCCTCACTACTTAAACGAGAACAAAACATTACAGTCTAATTTTAAGCTGGTGCCCCAGAGCCAGAAACTGAATTAATTTCCATAGATACCGCGTGGTTTTACTGGTATAGCCGAGCTAATTACCTCTTTTCCCCCCGTCTCTGTGATGAGTGTCACCTCCCGGAGGGACAACACAGAAGCGACGTCCTGCCTGACAAGCACAGCACCCAGCAGTAACCCAGGGCTGGCGGGGTCGAGATGGCAAATGCTCCTTTAGCATCTCAAATATGCCAGGCAGGATGTGAAAATAACCCCTAGCATAAAGGCAGCTGGTGAGAAAACAAGAATTATCTGGACAGCCAGGAGCTGAATTTGTCATATACTTATTACACCTCAAGGTTTAACTCCAATAACGTGGTTATTAGGCACCAAGAAATGCAGGAGCCACCCACTAGTATTTTTTTTTCATGTTGCATTTTTATATATCTGTTTAGAAATTCCGTTTGGATTCGAGATAAGGGAATTTAGAGCGGCATCAAAGCGTGACACGCTCTACGTGACTGAAATGATAAATGCAGGAGAGATTCTTGAGTCACTAGAAATGAAAACTTCAGGGGCGATCCCTCCCACCCGGGTTTCGGTGGAGGTTTGCACCACCCTGTTGCTACTCTCTGCAAAAGTAGGATGGATTTATCCCCACCGTGTACGCTTTCGAGCACGAGCATCCGAAAGAGGCAGTTTAATCGCAGTATCCAGACACGTGCCGGTGCCAGTATAACCATGGAACAGCAGGGATATCCAAACCCTCCTCAAAAGGAATTTGTAAAGAGAAAAACAAGGAAAACTCCAGAGGTACAATAAGCACAATGCTAACGATTTTCTACCTTGGACTGCAAATCCATCTACAATAACCCCACAAAAAATATAGCAGAGTGGGTGTGAAGCATTTGTTAAATAATCGCCTCTGTCAGATGATTTTCACCAGGAAAAACCCGACGCTCAGCACAAGCCTTAGACAGCACAGCTCAGACTCTCCAGGATAGCACTAGAAGCCTAATTTTCCTCCACAAAAAAATATCAAAAGATTAAGGCATCCTGTGATTTCACGGCATCTCTTCAAACGACAGCGCCGCCTGCAATCAGAACACAAAGGCTCCTGAGCAGGGAGACCAAAAATGGGAATAATACATCACAAGTCGGGGGGAGAAAATTAAAAAAAAGAAGTCGAAATGATACAATAAAAAAATTACAACGTGTCTTCTCAGAAACTCCCGCCAGGCAAGCGAGGGGCCGCACTTTGCATTCATTATCATTCTGCTAGCAATTCCTCGGAGACTGCGAGCCAGGCAGCGTTCGAGCACACACACTAAACCAGGATGAGGAAAGAGGGTTTTAAGTAGGTCACCAGTAAATATGATCACGATGGATCCTTTTTTCTTGTTTGTGTTTGGCTCGTTTTGGTTGCTGCTGTTTGCTGTCAGCCACTGGAGCCCTTATTTGGGAGAAATGCCGGAGAAGAAACGAACCCGTGCGGCAGCAGCGAGGTGGGCAGCGTATCCCGAGGGACAGGTGTGAGTTCCCGTTCCGAACGCAGCCCCGGACCTTTGCCACGGGGCGAGTCCTCCGAGAGGGGCTTCTCAGAGCCGCCGTCCATCCCCACGGGCCAGGCAGAGCCGCTGGATGGGAACTGGGCACGTGGAGGGAGCCACCGCTGCTGCGGAACGTGGGGAAAAGGGCGGTTCTGATTTACACCAAAGGGATTTAATGGAATCAGAGCATCAGCCTCTCTCCTTTCCGATTGCTTTCCCCTCCTCAGGTTTGTGACAAGCTGAGGAAATCAGCCCCAAAGTGCTCCTCCCCGCCCCAGAGCTATAACGGGATTTCGGGGAGGGCTGGGGGTGAAGGAAAAATGAAAAAAAGAGAGAATTGGGAAGAAAACCAGACTTTGTTCCACGAGCTTTGGAAAGCACCGCAGAAAGATGAGACAGAGCAGAGATGGGGAAAGGAGAAGGGGGATGCCCATGGCAGTAGCTGCCTCCTGTTGGACACCAAGGCCAGGGGTGCGAAGGGAGGGACGCGCCGAGGCCAGAAGAAGAGCTTCACCGTGTGGATAGAGGCCCAAACTGCAGCGGCCACTCAAGCCCCATCACCTGCTGTCTTCTGACTCCTCACCCGCCCCGCGGTCCGTGGCGCTCCCGAGGTCCGAGGGCAGGGGACGTCGGAGCCTTCGGCGCAGGATCCTTCAAAGTCCCCACCACGAGGTGCTCAGGTGGCACATGTGTGGGGCTCCTTCCTCTCCAGCACACCGACACCGTGCTCTGCCACCGATACGGTTCCTCTGGAGAAGATGCTTCAAGAGAAAAGGGCAAAATGAAGGGGAAAAAGATATTCCCCAATATTCTGCCAAAACTGGGCTTTGGTTGCTTGAGCAGGAAGAAGGGACCAGCTTGGGTTCGGGGTCAGAGGACCAGGAAGGACGCTGTTGCGAGGCTGTTTCAAACCCGAGTTTATGGTTTGAATTCTGCCTTTCACAAAACAAACCAGCGCGTTGTCTCTAAACCGAGCAGTCCGAGAGCAGGCAGAGCGCTCGTTTTCTCGAGGTCCTCAGGGAGGGACATTTTAGAAAATGAGGCTCCTTGAAAGTTCCAGCGTTTCAGGAGTTTTCTGGCTGTGCACCACACCTGGTGGGTCCTCGGAGATCCTCCGACTGCACCGTGCCCCATTTCCAGGGAAAAAAATAACAACAGGCGAAGAAAAACCGAGAAGCTTCCTTCGAGGCAGAGCACAGCGTCGGGTGAGATCTGAAGGCGGAAGCAGGTTGGGCTTTTCCTAATTCATTTTGGTATCACCTGGACTGCATTTACCTCCAGGCGCTGCAGTTAAATGCAAATCTTGGGAAGGAAACCAGGTTTAAGAGCATAAGCTCCCCTCTCCCCACCCGTTCCACTTCCCCCCTTGCCTACACGGGTACGAACCCGTCACGTGAAGCGCCTCTTGCCAACTATTCATCAAGCCAGCGAGCGTTGCCTGAAGAAAACGGTTCATTGTTTTGCTCTCGGCAGTAGCCGTCGGCTGCATGCCGCGGGGACCTGTCATCGCTGGCGCTCCCACGTGAGCTCCCAAGATGAGCCACGTTGCTCTACTGTGCCCCAAGGACACCGCGGAGCTGTCTCAGAGCACGACAGGAGCTCGAGCTGGGTGGCAAGCCCTGGAGCCGCTGGTTGAAGCGTTAAATAAAAGGATTGTTTACGGCAGATCCCCCTTGCAACAGTCCAAGCACCACTGCTGAGGTTTGAGCGCCTTTACTCCCTCCAAGGGAAAGGAGCAGTTGGGCTGCGAGTCGCCTGTTGTCGCTTCACACACACATCTCCGGGTACTTGATGTTCTGCCTCAGAAAATGGGGGTTTTAAGGCAAACCAGCACGTCACTTCCACCACTGCCAGGCTCCAGAGCTCTACCCCATTCACCTGTACCAGCAGCACTTTTTGAGGCCAGATTCTTGAAGGTCACAGTTTCTAACGCAGGATTTATTTTCTGATAGCGCAGCGTGGTGCCGAAATCGGGAACGACGCGGTTTCCGTTGGCATTATCCTTTGGAGCCCGTGCCACACCAAGGCACCAAATCACAGAATCACAGAATCGTTGAGGCAGGAAAAGCCCTCAGAGACCATCAAGCCCAGCCCGTGCCCCAACACTCCCCCAGGGGCCAGAGCAGGGCACCAAGTGCCACATCCAGCCTCTCCTTGCCCCCCCCCAGCCTCTCCTTAAAGACCTCCAAGGACCTTGACTCCACCACTTCCCAACCATGGCATCTGGTGGGGAGAGGAGGCTGGTCTCCAGCTAGTCTGACCGCAGGGAGCTTTATCCCGGACACACCAACTCCAGAGACACAAATTGAACCGTGTGTGTCGACAAGCGCACGTGGTGGAAGTTGATGGGGAGCAGAAAGCCGTGGTGATGCCCATCACCAGAGGAGAAATGCCTGAAGCTGTCCTAAATCTCACACCGCTCTTTCCAGCATCTCAAAAATGAAGAAATTCTATTTCCTATGAGATAAAGCTAAAGAGGCTTTCTCAGAGCCTGTCCTTAGCCCAACGAACAGAGAAGCCATCCGGGGCACGATCTGATCTCCTGACGGTGTCACTTGTCCCCAACCACGGTTGATGCTGGGGATACCTGGAAATCTCCCGTCCTAGCCCGGCAGTTTCAACCTGGCAGAACGTTGCAAAGTGATCCCGACCAGCTCTGGGACACCAGAGGGAACAGGGACAGCGGGTGAGAGGGATCAGGGGACAGCGGGGTGAGAGGGACCAGGGGACAGCGGGGCGAGAGGGGACAGAGGGACAAGAATGGACAGTGGCGTGGGAAGGGACTCGCCCCTGTCTCTCCCTGGACACGTCAGCAGGGTTTGATCGACCCGAGGTTCCAGCACAAGTGATGGGTAAGAGATGGAAATTGAGGAAACTACACCAGCACTCACCTCGAGGTTTTTTTCTTCTTTTTTTCCCCCCTTCAATTTAGCATTAAATCATCCTATTTGTATAAGAAACTGTTACGCGTAACTACCGAGCCACAGGCAGGAGCAAACGGTTTCAGCCCCATGAACAAAGCGGATTTACAGGGAAATTTGTCTCGGATCATTCTCAATGCATCTGTTTGGAGAAAGGGGGGTGGAAAAAGTGCAGCGTTTAAGCAAAAGCAAATCAAAACTGATTTAGAGATGCGAAGGACTGAAATGAAGCCAACACGCCAAAACTAACCACAAAAATTATCATAACTACACTTCTGCTAATCTTTTCTGTATTTTATATATATAAAAAAAAGCCCCAGCGCAGCTTTCTTTAGGAATTTGGCACACAAAGGGGGAAAGAGGAGAGGAAAAGACAAAACACGCGAGCACTGGCTTCACTCAGCTCCTCGGGGAAGAAACGCAGCAGCAGAATTACAAGCTGCGAAGGAGAATTTAGAAGGAGAGCAACACACCAGGCTCACAATAGTAAGGAGATACTGTTCAGTTTTATACTGTGAACTTGATGCTGCGAGACCGGCTTTTCTCTTTCCAGCCTGTTTTTTAGCACCTTTAAAACTTGAGCTCAGCCATTAAGTTCTGGATCCGTTGTAAAAAGACAAAATGAGAGGTGTAAAGTCTGTCAAGAAATAAAGAGGTTTTTTGATAGGCTTTTTTTTTTTTTTGGTGAAGCCAGGTTAGTACGGTCACATTTAAACATTTAAATTGAGGAGGAATTCTTGGGACAATATTTTCACTCAATGTTTAGTCTCTCTCTCTAAAAAATAAGCTCTTTAGACATTTCCAAAAATGCCACACACCACGCTGGGGGTTCTTCATCACATCCAGGTTTTACCAGATGGATTCTTCACTTGGCAGAAAACCCCAAACCCTCTGAGCATAAAACTTGAGTTACGTGCCACAGTCACTAATTGCTTCCCAAAGAGCGGTCTCGGAAACATCAAGTGCCTTTTTGCGAGCAGTTCAAATATTGGGTTCACGAGGTGAAACGAGCTGGGCGAGGGATAAATGGAAGGAAAGCAAGCTTAGCCAAAAAATTTTGGGCTTTGCTGAAGATAAAGCAGAAAATCAGAGGGGAAGTTTCCTTAATGTGTGCTTTTACGAAATTTTTTTTACATAAGAAGGTAAAAAAGCAGCAGAAATATTTCCGGTGAGGCTTAGCAAATACCCAAAGAGTTCAGGAAGAAAATGCATCTTTCCCCACAAACAGGAGAGAAACCCGGTGAGCTTCTTTATCTTATTCAATTCCCATCTCTCGAAAAATAAGAAAGCCTCGAAAATCATCGCCCTTGTCTTTACATGAGCGTCTTTTTGATATCTCTCCAGAAGGGAAGGGGTGAGTTAAAAGGCAAAGCTGTTCGGAAGCTCGGATCCGGGGCGTGGAGCTGAGAAGCAGCAGCCCCTTTGATCCGAAAAAACACCACTCAGGGTAGGAAAACCATCCCACAAGCAACTTGTTAGAAGGAACCGAGGAGCGCATCGCCTTCTGCTGATATTTAAACATCACCTACGAGACATTTTTAATCTCTGAAGGTTCGTAACCAGCGGCTCCTGGGTGCCCACAGCCCCGTCGGTGGCAGCGTTACGGGGAGGGAAA
>NW_009709093.1:7227-7528 GCF_000703405.1 Apaloderma vittatum
GGGGAAGGAGATAGGTGGGCTCTTGCCGCCACAAAGATATCTGCATCTGTTGAGAGTCCGAATCTGCATTTAAAAGAAAAGTTAAATAAAAATAGCTGGTAAAGTGATGGCAGACGGGCTACGAGGGGAGAGTAAAAGCCAAGTCCTCTCTTGCAGCTTGTTTTCCCATGCAACGTCCTGTCGCTTCCAGCACACGAGGCAGATGGCACGAATTACAACCCTCTCCGCCAAACCAACCAAGGATACACCGAGTTTTATAGCTGCCTGGGACGCGCGGGGCAGGGAGGGTCCCAGAGCAGGG
>NW_009709093.1:7538-8011 GCF_000703405.1 Apaloderma vittatum
CAGCTGCTCGGGGCAGATGGGTCCTCTGACAGCTCAATAATACCCGCTCGCTGCCGAAACGAAGGCCTGGTAAGGGCAGCCAACGTGGGGCCATCTGCTGCTTGGGCAGGAAAGGCTCTGGGAGCCGCAGGCAGGCAGCGCTTGGAGTGAGAATCCAACCAACAGGAAGATCAGCAGCATCTGAGGCAGAGCAGCAGGACGCTCCCCCAGCCCCGGAGGGCAACCCTGGGCTGCGTCCAGAGGAGTGTGGGCAGCGGGGCAGGAGAGGGGATTCTCCCTCTTTGCTCTGCTCTGGTGAGACCCCACCTCGAATCCTGCGTTCAGTTCTGGTGTCTCCACCATAAGAGGGACATGGAGCTGTTGGGACGAGTGCAGAGGAGGCCACAGAGTTGACCCAGGGGCTGGAGCAGCTCTGCTCCGAGGACAGGCTGAGGGGGCTGGGGTTGCTCAGCTGGGGAAGAGAAGACCCCGGG
>NW_009709093.1:8116-12180 GCF_000703405.1 Apaloderma vittatum
AGGTGTAGATTGGATCTGAGGCAGAAATTCTTCAGTGCGAGGGTGACAAGACTGGAGCAGATTGCCCAGAGAGGCTGTGGCTGCCCCTGCCTGGAGATGTCCAAGGCCAGGCTGGATGAGCCTTGAGCAGCCTGGGCTGGGTAATCCATGGCAGGGGTTGGGTTAGATGATCTCTAAGGTCCCTTCCAACCTCAGCCATTCTGTGATTCTATGATTTAAAACCTCTACTCATGCAGTCCGCAGCGAAGCTGGTTCTGAGACGTGGCTCAAGATCTTCCACCATGGCTTGAACCACCTTCAGAAGACACTTTCTGCTGACGTTACCGGCGGGCAAGGCGACAGCTCACGTCAAACTTTCCCCATCTCGAACCAATGCCAAGAGCCTGAATGCCAAGAGCTTGAATGAATGCCAAGCTCAAGCCCGAAAATAATAATACTGTTGGAAAGGTGTGATAATGAATACACTGAATATAGCCCGGAGCCAAAGTTTTTTGTAAGGTGGAACACTCCTGTTCGCCTTTTCCCACAAAAATACCTTCTGCAGAGGACATCCAGGGCAGCATCAAAAGGGAGGCGTGACATGAAGGCAGAAACGCAGAGACCTTGTATCGCTGTGCCACGATGAGTGCTCACGTGTGATCTCCTTAATTGTTTTTCTATTCTGATGATAAATTTCTCTGGAGGAAGCTGGACAGAGCCTCATAAAAGAGCCCAGAAAATCTAAAGTGCTCAATATTCAAATACTTAGAAGTACGATGGCTTCTGTAACACCTTGAGAGGAGGAGGATGGGTTTGAATTTTCTATTCTAGGACACTGCCAAACACAGCTTCTGACAGTCTAAACGCTATTTTTTCCCTCAGGCCACAAATATATCCTCCCAGTTTCGTCCCGCTGTTATAGACTGTCCAAGAGCAGAAAGGATTCACCTGTTTCAGCCCAGTAGATCCACCAGCTGGAGATGGGGAATGAACTGGGCAGCTCAGATAATGCTCTGCAAAAGTGTTATTCGTATAAATAAACATATATAATGTATCAATGTGTATAATGAAAATATTATAAGGCAAAACATCATTCATTAGTATTAGCTCACACCGGTGTGGTGGGCTGGAGAGCGCCTTCGGGTCACTGGGGAGCTATTTTTATAGAAATTACAGCTACTACAGATACCTGGGTTTAAATTTTCAACTTAATCAGAGATTTTTTTAAGTGCCCTGAAGAGGATTTCCCGAATACAAAACAATTTGAGAAGATGCCAAGCAACCAAACCATCCGGAAAAGTCAGTCTCCTTCGAAGCACCTCCAGCTCCAGTAACTTCTCGTTTCTACCAAAATCTCCATCCCAGGAGGAGCCGGAACACGTCCATGGAGCTTTTTGATCTGGGTGCTGCTTAGGGCACAGAAAACATGGCAATTCCAGGGAGATGCTGGTGTCAGGTGACGGGAACGTGTCTTGGCCACAGCAGAGTCCCCTTTCCAGCGAGGCAGAATTTGTGCTGACAATGGGAGCAGGACACAGGCAGGCAAGGGAAGGAAAAAGTAATCAAGAAACCTCTTTGCACTCAAAGAAAATAGAATAAATTGCTACTATTTGCATTATTGGACAAAAGAATTGACTTTCAGATGCAGAGGGCAAGTGCTCAAATAAAGGATTCTTGATTTTTTGCTGCAGAAAAATTAAACTCAGCCTGGTGAAAGCCCAAGCACCCCTCTCAAGCTTATTTTATCTCAATATCACAATATTGAGAAGAGTAATAAAAAGCTATTTTTCCACTGCAACGTGAGCTGGGGAAGGTCTCCCCAGCCATGGAGTTCGGAGAGTGATCGGACTGTGCCGCGGCAGGGGAAGGTGAGTTTGAGGAGAGGAAACAATCCAAGTTCCTTCACGAGTTCCCTCCCAGCAGGACAAGTGTTTAGAGAACCTCGCGGCCGTCAACTGCTGAAAAAAGCTTTTTCAAAATATAAAGTAATCTTTAAAAAAGAATGTGGTGTAATTCCACCTCTTCGTGCCTCTTCCGACCTGTAAAGGTCCCTTCCAACCCAACGCATTCTGTGATTCCACGAGTTTATGATTCCATGCCCTGGAGTCACTGAAAGCACCAAAGCTTTAGCCTATGCAATGCATTTTCCAAAGGAAAACTGTTATTTCTTAACCCAAGTGAGAACTGTGGGGTCAACAAAACTACAGAGGAATTACCAGGGACGATTATGAAGATCATAAAGTAGCCAAAGGTAAATCCTAGATGAGTCTTAGAAAATTTTTTGAAGTCAGTACGGCAACCTAAGAGGATTAAGCCAATTTTTTCCTGTTCGTATATTTATTTTTTACCCACTGCTCACAGGCTGGCAGCTGACCGTGGCTTAGGGCTCCCCCCCAAAACCCAGCAGAACCGCACTAAAAATTCACGACGAGCAGAAATCCCGGCAGAAAAAAACAAAGCTCAAGCACTGAGGGAAGCGTTGGGGAAGAGTCAGATACGAATAAAGTCTGGCCCTTTGTCAGGCTCCACAATGGTGTCAGCCCCTGGCACGGCTGAATCACAACCAAACACGGGTTAGCTGGCAGCGGGGACAAAGCACAAATCACGTTAAACAGCAATTTGGGAGCGGGTTGTTTGCGACGCGGCGCTCGACTCCTTTTGATCTCGGCTGGCCTCGCCAGAAACCACCCAAAATCGCCGCCGGAACCAGTTCGAGGATCGTCGGTGCCGGCCGGCGCTGCCAGTTAACCGCTCATTTTCGGAGCGGTCGCAAAGCTTAAATGACAGATTAATTTGATCTCCCGGGGGGCTGTAGCCCCCTCCCTTTGTGCGGAGGTTTTGTGCCTCACGAGACGGTGATTTCCTCGGAGCGCTCTCGAGTTTTCCAATATCGCGTCGGGCTCCTCGCGCTTCCTTTGTCCCCCAAACCCCGCGGGCGTGGATCCCCACCGGCCGCTCCCCATCGGAGAGAAGGAGCTTCTGTTTTAAAAAAACCGGGTCAATCTATGGGTCTCAGTGGTTAAGGAAGGTTTCTGCAAGCTCCAAAAGAAAGGAACATTTTTAAACCGATTAAAGTCATCCAAGTTTTGTTACAAAAGAGCAGCTTCAGGACAAATTGAAGCGTTGATTTCATGATGCTGGGGCCTCAGGTGGAAGGTTTGTTTCTTCATATCAGTGGAAAAAAATGCAAGTAAAAAACAATTTAAAAATAAATTGAATTGATTTTAATCAAACTGGGCTCTCCTACTTAATGATTTGTGTGCCAGCCCGGGCTCATAATTGAGCTGAGATTTTCTCCTAAACGGAAAAAATAAAATCACGTTGAATTTTCTCTTTTTATTTTTCGTACAGACAGCGTCCAAACCGTGTAAAATGCCTGTTCTCCACGTTGCACGACAGATCGGAAACGTGTATTTACCGAGTGTTTCTTTCCAACTATCTGCCAAACACCTCAGCATCCACACTAGGAACAAAAACCCCCCAGCAGGCAGCACGCTCGGAGCTCAACCTTAAAAATCACTGTTTGGATAATGGCAAGTTTCTAAATCCTGCACTTGAAGGTGTTTGCAGGCAGCTTTGGTTGCCACAACACCAACTGCTACAAAGAACAAGAAACCCAGGAAACGCCTTTATGGGTTTTATTTGTACCAAATACGTCTAATCTCCCCAAATCACCTGCAGTTCCGTGTCGGTTTTACACTCGATCGATGTCGTTTGGGGGCATCAGGGACACAACCGCCCTCACCCACGGTTTTGAGCAATTCTAGCGAAACGAGTATTGACGGATAAAGTTTCGAATACCAAGAAAGCAGTTAGAAATGCACTTTTTTGCCCCCCAAAGGGAGGCTTTTCTGTGTGCCCTAAAGTGGTCTCCTCTTGGCTGGGCACGCCCAGGCTCATTCTACGGCTGTACCAAGGGGGTACGTGTGCATACACACATACAGAGAGTCAGAATCACAGAATGGCTGAGGTGGGAAGGGACCTCAGAGTTCATCTAATCCAACCTCTCTGCCATGGGCAGGGACGCCCTTACCCAGCCCAGGCTGCTCCAGGCTTCATCCAACCTGGCCTTGGACATCTCCAGG
>NW_009709093.1:12630-17542 GCF_000703405.1 Apaloderma vittatum
TGGGCTGCAGGAGTGCCCTGCTGGCTCAGGCTGAGATTCTCATCCATTTGCACCCCTAAATCCTTCTCTTCAGGGCTGCTGTCACCCCACTCTGTGCCCAGTTTGTGTTTGTGCCTGGGATTAGCCCGGCCCAGGTGCAGGACCTTGCATTTTGACTTGTTGAAGCTCCTGCAGTTTGCCCTGGCCCATTTCTCCAGCCTGTCAAGGTCCCTCTGGATGTCACCTCTTCCCTCAAGTGAGTCCACGGCACCACACAGCTCGGTGTCGTCGGCAAACTTACTGAGGGTGCACTCAGTGCCGTCATCCATGTCGCTGACAAAGATGTTGAACAGCTCTGGGCCCAGAGCAGAGCCCTGAGTAACTCCGCTTGTCACTGGTCATACGTGCATCTGTATATTTATGTATATAAATAGATATAAATCTATGTATGCATATATAAATCTATGTATATACATATGCAGGTGATGTTAAGACTACTAACCAAACTGCTGCGCTCCCACAACCCCATGGCCAACCCCTTGGCTCACGTAACCGACTGCACGGACGGAGCCAACGGACACTGCTTCAGGCACATAAAAAGGGCAAGCTGAGGAACGTCACCTTCCTAAAGACAGCCCCACGTTGAGTAAGACAAGGGTAACGAGCTGCAACAGAGCCTGGAGCCCAAACCCACGTTCATCTGAGGCCTCTTTTGATAAATCACTGCTCGGTCGAGAGCACAGTGGTGCCAATGCGCCCGGCTGTAGGGCCCGCCAGCTGAAGAACCCCGAACTACAGAAAATCAATGCAGCTCATGCTAACAATTACAACTGGCCGAGAGGTCTCAAAGTGCAGGGAAAATACCAAAATATAATCATGGAATCATGGAATCATGGAATCATGGAATCATGGAATCATAGAACAGTTTTGGCTGGAAGAGACCTTCAAAATTGAGTCTAACCTTTTCCCAGCCCTATGAACCCCACTAATCCACATCCTTCAATGCAACATTGACCCTTCTCGCAAGAGAACAAGCAGGAAAACAGCCGGGTGAGCTCGAGTTCATGGACACACCTACACAGCGTGTCAGAGGCAGGCATGAACTTACTGGGGCCATTACATCAGCTTTCCCGTCATTTCTGCTGGGAATTCAGTCACCTAAATAACTGCTTGCTCAAAAAAAAAATTTAAAAACTCCTGTGGCTGATACATTAGAAGTGTGACTCAAACACCTGTTAACTCGACCACATATAATTCACTGTCTTGACCGGCAGAACCACTCCTCCAAAATTTTACAGTTCACAGAAGCATCACCTAAGTTTTACGCTGGATAAACACTAATTTGTGACTGCAGCCTGGAAGTAAGAAAACTCCTACTAAGAATAATTTTTAAAAGATGCAGTTTCAGGTAGGTTTTCACGGACAAAGGGAAAATATGTGAACTCGGGCAGTACGTTCCCAAATTCGAAGCCTTTTCGCCAAATTTGAAGCCTTTAGGTTTAACTTCTCCGAACGCAGCACACAGCATCTAAAGACATTAACCTTCTTCTAAAACGTCTCAACGATTCCTCGCTGAAAATTTCCCAAATCCCCAAGGCGAGCTGTGTCAGCGCTGCTTCAAAGAGTTTGGGAAAAGAAGAAAAGCTGAAAGGAAGCGGCTGAGTCAGGAGGTTTAGGCACCCTCGGCACAGATGTCGCCACCAGCCTCTTCTTCATCTTTCCTGCCCGCTGCTAGAGAACAGCACAGGGTTCGACAGGATTTTATTACTCAAAGATTTAAGCAGCGGTTCCCTGCTACGCCACACGCACCCGAGGGGAGCTGTGTGACCTCCAACCTCCTCATGGGGGTCTCAGGCCGGTATCAAGATGGTTGGAAATTGTTTTGTGCTTTCAAAGAGGAGCTTAAGTAAGAATCCCCCATAACCCCGTCGCAGGGTCACCCAGGGGTTGGATTTTCAGGCTCAAGATTTTCCCACTGGATCCACTTTCTTGTCAGAGCACCCACCTTCGGACAGGCGGGACAGAGGAAGCCGACGCTCGCCACGAGGCACCGCGGTGACTTTCAGTTAATCCCGTTTAAAGAGGAATTCCCAAAGCGCCTCTCAAGCAAGGGGTCAGCTAATCCCATCCGCTGGCAGGATTTTTTTGCTCTTAGGAAACGGCAAGTGGCTGAAAACAAGAGTATTTCCTTTTATTTTGATTTACAGATACCGCTTTGAAGCGGGGAAGCCACGACATTTGGGTATTTGGAAAATTAAACATGAGCTGCTCCTGTACATTATCGTGAAACCAGCAACTTTTATTAGATGCTGGGGAAAAAGGGGCTTTTAGAGCAGCTTTTCCATTTACCCAGCTGTGCTGAGCTTTGTCATGCGAAACAGCAAAGAAATGCTAATGTTGTATTAAGTGAATATCAAACAGTACATAAGAGTATTTAACTGTCATTCTGCCACGGACAGTGATTAGATCAAAACTAATTCTTTTCAAATTTAAAACTGCCGTTAGATCAGCATAAAAAGCTGAAAACCGATAGTTTATATCTTTATGCGAAAGGCACAATATTTCAGACTGATGGCCACGCAATGTAATTCCTTCAGCTGAAGAGCGTGTGCCTCCCCCTGCGCTAGAGCGAACAAGGACAAAAAGGCCGGGTAAGTAACTTCGTAGTAATGTCCGAGCAATAGGGACAGCAAGGCAGAGCAGCCCGAGCACAGAACGTTCGGGATGTGGAGCGGAGCCGAGGGTTTCACAGCTCTTCCCGACGTCAGAGGCTGCTTCAGGCCCGAGGAGCAGCAGCTCCCCGAAGGAGAAGTGACCTGTGCTCACAACACGCCAGGCAGGAAAAAACCGCAGCTGCTTCGCAGGCTTCCCGAAATGAAGCGTGTCGCTGAGCAAATGCATCGCCTCCGGAGCCTCCAGGAGTGGCCACTTTGAAATGAAACTAGATTTAGGTGAACACAAAAGCGGTGAATGTTTTCAGTTGCTTTCCAGCACTGATTTCTTCCAAACAAGTGATGCCAACCCTGGGACTTCATTTCAGATGAACTTAGCACCTTCCTCCTGCAGCACAGAAAGTAACGACTTCACGCGGCAGCGGTGAGAAGTGGCTGAACTGACACGCTCCTCTTGATTTACTGAAAAGAACGACCTGACAGAACCTAAATTCACTCTCACTGACCCACCACGTGCAGCTCGGTGTGAAAAAAAACGTTTCATGGAGCACGATACCGTGAACGGCAAAAGCCCGTGACGTCGATCCACATTGCTCCTCGTGGGAAGCTGCTCTGGAGGAGCACAGGAACAGCTTCAAGGTCTGTTCTCTCCCCACACTGTTTCTCTACAGAATTACTTTCACGGGATTGCCTGCGATGCTGCTGGGATGCTTCTCTGGAGAGACCCAAACTTGCTCTACGACATGAAGGCCGTTAGTACGAGTTCAGCTGTAGCTACAAGATGCCCAGTGCAGGATAAACCACTAAAGTCTTCAATTCACCAATAAAGCATCGTTTGCACGTTGATTTACACAGGAGGCAATTTTCAGGAATCAGAGACGACATTTTACAGCTCCAGCAATAAATCACCCAGGGATGCTGGGGGCAGGGAGAGCCATTTGAGACATGAACGCCCGTACCGTACCTTTGCACGTTTGATGGCTCTGCTATCCTACTAATGCAGTGAAGTGACACAGATAAAGCTCCAGAGTGGCAGCAGAGTGACTTCAGGGGAAGTCTAGGCTGAGTTTTCCCCTAAATCCCAACACTGACCTTTTGAAGTGGCTTGCCAGGACTCCCACCAGCTCCCCGATCCTGCTGTCGGAGGGCTCTTTACTGAAGAGACAGACGATGAGATCCTTGTTGTCCTTCGTGTGGAAGACCACGAGCTGGTCCTTCCCGTTGGAGACGCTCAACCCTACCAACTGGGAAGAGAAAGCAAGACCAACGTTATCGACCGTCGACAGATCTTTGCAAACCCTTCAAAGCCATGATAATTCCAGTATTTAGGGGCGGATAAGACCTTGCTGTTCTGATAAAATAAAAAGATGTGAGTTTAGTGGGTTTTTTTGTTTGTTTGTGTTTTTTTTCAGTCTGCTAGGTACAGTAAAAGCTTTGCCCTCATCATTCCCCAAAGCAAAAGCAGGAAATTTTTAGGCATAGCCACCTGGGTACAGATGAATCTCGGAAAAAAAACACAACATGAGTCTGTGCTGGGGAAACAAAATAGAAGGGGAGCAGAGGAAACATCACGAGGTAAGTACGTTTAACAAAACAGTGCTAAAAAATAAAATAAAAAAGAGGGAGAAAGGTAAAAGAAAGATGAGTACAGAGGGAGATTTGAGCCTGTCCACTAACGGACTACACGACTCCTCTGAGTTGTCCCAAGATCTGCAGAGAGAAGCCACGTTCTCCTCACAGTGAGAGGCACTGACGCACCGTTTTGTGGAAATAAGTTTCATAAATCCCTTCATGAAGGAAACAACCCCACTCGTGTAACCCCACCGCCCGTGTCGGGAAAGATGTCAGCACAAGTGGAGCCGGCGACTCCTCGCCCCTTCCCGAAGCACGAATCACATCGGGGAACAGTCGGGATCCGTCCGTTCGGCTGAGCAGTCACAACCGATTATTTCCAAGGATCCTGCTCCAGCTCTGGGACTCTCACGCGCGTCAGGCAGCAGCCCCGTCCCCCGGCAACGCGCGGCAGCGCAGCCTGTGCCTCGCTTGCTGGGTGAAACACTGCACAAGGGTCGAATCGTTTATTTTGTTGCCTTGTTATCATAGAATCCTGGGACGGCCAAGGTTGGAAGGGACCTCAGAGACCATCCAACCCAACCCCTGTCATGGGCAGGGACGCCCTTACCCAGCCCAGGCTGCTCCAGGCTTCACCCAGCCTGGCCTTGGACATCTCCAGGCAGGGGCAGCCACCGCCTCTCTGGGCC
>NW_009709093.1:17902-21659 GCF_000703405.1 Apaloderma vittatum
ATGGGGAGAATCCCCTCTCCTGCCCCGCTGCCCACACTCCTCCAGACGCAGCCCGGCCTGAGCTGCTGCAAGCAGTGACGTCCAAAATGTGGAGCAGACACCTCCTGCTACCAGTCACACGTGCACATCATGGGTGGAGTTTATTCTCCTCTGTTCAGTCTACTTTTGAGGTTATGAAATGCTTTAAGAACAAGCTACACTTCACGCACAGGCATTAACAGCTGCCTGGGTTTATAGTGTCCTTTTAAATTAATTTGCACGCTTAAATACCATCCTGTGAGCACAATGGCACCACAGGGACTACTGCCATCGAGGTTTTAAATGTGCAGCGAGTGTGAAAGATGAACAAGTTGAAATCTCTGGCGTTGAAAGGCCTATTTAAACATTAATTATTCAACAGAGCCATTTCACAAGTCCAAGAGCCCTTCAGAATTTTCCTCTTTCACCCCTCGCAACAAGACTATCTGAGCAAATAAAGGCAGCACAGAAGAAATAATTTCAGAGAAGGTGCTTATCTCAGTATTTCCAAACACTAATAGAAGCTCTGCTGAAAGATCAGGAAAAATCCTCAGCATCCACAGCAGAGCTTTTACTGTACCGGGAAAGGCAGTTCCTGCAGCTCAGTCGCCTTTTAATTCCTTTCTGCCATTATCTATTTGTTTTCTCTGCAGGTAAGAACAAGAAGGTAACAGCACTCGGGTACGTCTGAGGCAACTGCCAGAACACCCGTGCACAGAAAATCTCCCGAAGCGGCATCTCAGTGCAGGGAGCCAGTCAGGGCCGGAAGGGAAGGGATTGCTTTGTCATCACTTGCACAAAATTACCGACTCCTTGCACGAAAGAACCGAGCGCAGAGCCCGGGACCCATGTGGGGACGCGTTACGGGCTGCGCCGGAACCGTTCATGCATCAACATGGCTCAAGGAGATGGGGAGCTCTGGGGTAACTCCTTCAGCTGAAAACAAGCGCAGGGTGGTAAGAGCCGTCAGCTGACTGTCTCCAACGAGATTTCCATGGAAACGCCATCCCCACGGATGCTGGTCGGCTGCTCTGGAAACGCTGTCAGTGAGCAGCAGCAGGATTTCAGCTGCGGTCACCTTTACGTATCGCAAGGGCAATCATCTTCCCCGAGCCCAACGCATCGGCTACACCACGTGTGTTTATCACCCGTTTGCTTCTCAAAAATCTTCACGCCAGTTCAAGCAATCGCTCTTTCTTCCCCGAAAGGGAAGGAATCTCTGCATTGAACTGGCCGCTTACATCACCTCCCCGTAGTGTTTCCACAGAAGAAAGGATCAGGCGAGCAGAAAAACGGGAGATGCTCACTCAAGAGGTGAAAGACGAAGTGTATTCGCATCGTTTAGTAACACAGAACGTAACCACGAAAGAAAAAATCAACTGTGTGCAGGGTCCATCCCCAGCACGAGGCCAGCCTGGTCTGTACGCGCAGATTTTCTGCCGTTCCCCAGGAGCACGGTGCAGGAGAAGCAGGTAAAAGGAGAGGCTGTGGCCAACAGAGCAGAAGTTTATCATCGCAGCATTTACCCAAGATAGCTTTCCTCAAATTTCCACCTCGGAATATTATTCTGACGCTTGTCTGAGCCTTCTGGACGCATCCCTCCTGTGCAAGGTACTCCAGGGACCCTTGGCAGCTGCTCAGGTCAAGGAAACTTTAGTCAAGAGGCCTTGCGGGGATTGCTAAAGGGAATAATTGCAGATCTACAAATAAAGTTGATTTGTATCTACAGAAGTTTAAATATTCTAACGGCAAGAGACCTGCGTGCACAGAGCATTAACTGCTTTGGTGCCAGAGGAAATGCCACAGCACTCAGAATACTCTGTTCTACACATATGTGTTTCGTGAAGGAACAGCAATTACAATCATTTCTAAGTAACAGATATTCTATAGGCAGCCAAAACTTGTATTCACCTCCTTTAATTTTTAAGGCATTAAGGATTTCAGAAGAAAACAACACAGTGACCTGGTCTCGTGCTGTTACATGAATGGGCAAGCCTCACCTTCATGGCAATGAGACACACAGAGAAAGGGGACAGTTTTCTAAAGCTGTGATAAATACAGATTTATCTATAATTAATCATACAGTACATGAATTGCAGTGGCCTAGCTGTTTTCTGTAAGGTAAGCGTGCAGATTTCTCCCTAACTGAGAAATTGCGAGGGGCAAAATTCCTCCTTGCCCGCCCGAGTTCGCCTTGACAACTCACAAAACCCCATCCGGCCAGGACAAACGTCGCGTGGAGACAGCGCGTATCCAAACGACTCGGTTCACGCCCTTTCCCCGCGTAATCTGCTGACGATTTCGTTCTGCACACTTAGGAGGGAATGCCAGCAGAGCAGAACACCAGCGGAGGAAAACGACTCCCAGTTGCCACAGCTCCCGACCTCCTCCCTGGCAGTGGCGGCTTTTCAACAAAAAAAAACCAGGGAGACGTGGTTCTGCGGCAGCGGGTACCGGGCTACGAGCCCGTCGCTCCCCACGTGCTGCGGTGGGTGGTCAGTGCACGGCTCGGGTGGCCGACCAGCGAGGAGGTTGGGAGAGGACCTACCGAACCACCACGACGCTGTAGCCTGAGCTGATCGTTCCCCCCACACCCGCAGATTTAGATTTCACCAGCAGCCTAATCCCATCTCTGCTCTTTTAGCAACACGGGGCTGTCGGATTTATTATTTCTCCACGTGCAAAAGTCCCAACGAATTTGTGTATGATGCCTCCAAGCAACCCGGCCAGGTTCTGTAGGTTTAAGATAACCGTAGTCGTGTTACCTCGGGCTGGGCAAAACAAACAAGCAGTTGAAGCCACGCTCCAGGACACTGAAGAGCTAAAATGAGGTTTTCCTCCTCATCCCCCTTCTTACCAGCGATAATCTGCTGCTTTGCCACTGGCAGCTAAACTCTGCTATCCTGAAGGCCGTAATTCCGAATTTAGCTTTTATAAGATTTACCTTAAATATGAACAAATATTTTAAAAAAAACTTAAAAAGATTCAAACACAACGGGAAGGATCAAAAAAACTCCCAGAGCATAAGCCACTGTGAAATGCTAACCCCCTCGTGGGGCCAGGATCTTGGAGCGCACAGCAAATAAAAACCAAACCAGAAGAAGGCGTAGAAGAGAGTATGATAAACCATTTGGGGTTTACCTTTTATTTTATGCGCTGAAATGAAAAACGATTACGTCATGACGCATCAGCGTTGTAGATAATCCCACTATAACTGTTTTAAAGGCATTAAATGTACGGAAAATGGTAAAGCGAGGCCTTTCTCTGTTTTTATGCATATGAAAATGAAGTTAAGCAGTAGATGTGCTGCCCAGGACCTGAGATGAGACTCCCCAGTCCTCGTACTTACATTGTAGAGGGGGATGGTCTTCATCACTTTGTACTGCTTCATAGGGTCCATCTTGTACAGGTGTCGATCGGTGATGAAGATTGCTCGGTCCTCCACCTTACTAAAGCGATTGACCTGCAAGGAAGCAAATTTTCAGTCCCACTCATCGCTGCAAGAACATGCTGAACAAGACTTTGCAGCAGTAGATATGCAAAACTCCCACAGCTCTTCAAATAGTCTTTTCTCTGTGGGTCTCGAAATAGTGAAAAAGGAAGATGGAGCCTGTAATCTCGTTTTACAAACAGAAGAGACGCAGAGTCTTGGAGAAGTAACAATCCCAGAGTCACCGAGCAGGGCTGGGGCAACCCAGGCAAGTCAGAGAATCCTAGAATGGCTGAGGTTGGAAGGGAC
>NW_009709094.1:0-1279 GCF_000703405.1 Apaloderma vittatum
TCTAAGGTCCCTTCCAACCTGGGCCGTTCTATGATTCTATGACTACTCAAGGGTAAGAAGAGGGAGAAGAGCATGGAGACGAAGGGGCAAAGCACCTGGTGAATGCAGGGGAGAGACCAGAAGAGATGTCCTGCCTGACATGGCGAGGACGTGGGGTCACGGTTGAATCAGGGTCACCCACCTTGAACCACAATCGCACCCAAAATGGCTTTTGGGGGGGTGTCAAGGAGACCGAGGAGACGCAGGATGGAGATGCAGAGGTGGGAAGGTGCTGGCCCGTCAAGAACTCAGCAGTGGGGAACTGGGAGGGGACATCTGGAGGAGCTGGATTGCTGCCCCTCTTACCAAAACCCCCTCTGTCCCCTGGTGCAGGCACCGGTGTTACAAGGCAGGACATCTACAGCTCTGCTGGTGATGATGAGTACAAGGATGAGTCCAAAAACGGAGGCACACTGGGGGTGGAGGTGAGAAAGGAGAGGGGGTTTGCTCCCCGGGTACAAACCCTTGGAGGAGAGAGTCTTTCCTCCCCCATCCTTGGCATTTCGTAGCCCTGCCATCGCCCGTGGCACCCCTGCACCACAACCTGCGCTCCAGGTGACCTCCCGACACCTCATCTGATCCTCGACCTCAGCCTCACGACATGGTTCTGGCCTGGTGCCCAGTCCCGATGGGGATCACCTGCTGCCCAAAGCATCTTCTGCAAGGATGGGCTGGAGGAGCTCAGCCCAAAAGCCAAATGGGGACAGCTGACCTGCTCGCTGTCACCCTACGGGGGTGCTCTGCCAATGATGGAGCTGGGCGCCAGAAAAATCCTTCCCCCATCTGAGTGTCCCAACTCCACCAAGGATTGCTCTACAGAGAGAGACCCTCCCAAGTGGTCCCCGTCTTCCACCAGAACCCATCTCGTGGGTGACATGGGTGACAAACCCAGGGCTGGATCTGCTGATAGAGCCCTGACCATGCCAGGGGCGTCCCCAGGTCTCCCTTCTACCTTCACAAGCCAACATCAGCGAAAGTGGGGAGGTCTGCATGACCTGAGTGGCTCCTCATGAGCCTGATGAAGCAAGACATGAGTCGAGGGGGTGTCTGCTCAGTGTCTGGGCTGGTCCCAGCACAGGGCAGTGAGACTGAGGAGGTCTGCATATCTCTGAGGGGCAGCAGCCCCTCACCAAAGACGGCGCTCCCACCCTTCCCAGCATTTCCTTCCTCCTAGACCCGACCCTTCCTCTCTTCCAGAGCCAGCCAACGGGTCAGGCTTGCTTTTGTCCTTCAAGAAAGT
>NW_009709095.1:0-25503 GCF_000703405.1 Apaloderma vittatum
CAGCCCCCCTGCCAGAGCAGGATCACCTATATGTATATACATCTATCATCATAATGCATCAGTAAAGTAGCAAAGTCAAAAGCATGCCTAATACCTGATGAAACCTGATAGGGTTTTGTTTTCAGCAAAATACAGAGAGAAAAACTCTACAAATCAGTCGTATGATCTGAGACACAAAACCTTTTTTCCTGGCCGCTAGAGATTCTGAACATGGCATTTATTTAGCAATTCTGCTGATGATGTGAGAGTACCATGCACTCCCTCTGCAATTACTGCACAGAGCCAATGTTGCTAGTAGCTTAGTAAAAGGCTTATTTTTCTCACAGAAATATGCGAACATGACTTTCAATGCGACAAAAACCCCAATCATTCCCACCAACAGATGTGCCAGGTGGAAGGGTGACTGGCTTATACACTAATTTTTCCTAACACCGCCACATTTTAACATACTAGCTGTAATTATAATCTCTCCCGATGGTCAATTTTAGAAAATATTGCCAGTTGTTCAAAGCTTCCTCTATCTATAATTTCGTGTTAACATTTTCTTATGTGAAATTGGTAACATCTGACAGTGAACATATATGTCAAGGTTTGGGGATACAAGGGAAGGCCAGAGGTAAAGAGTTTATGTTTTTGTTTAGTATTGGAACACAATAGCTACAAATCCTAAAGAACCTGGCACAAACCAATGATTAGCTGGCATCTACAGCCTTCTGATACTCCTTAAGGGCACTGATACCAGAGGCCACTCAGACAAAAGACCAGTTAAACCACAAAACCTCACCAGCTGCACTTGAGATGAGAGCATCCTAAACTGGCAAGACTACTGTATGCAATACTGCCAACACTCATTGCTTGGAGGTACCGAATCTGTTCCTGGCTTACACCTAGATACCCAACTCAAAAAGTTGTTGCTTTATCTAAATTTTTTTTCTCCATTCAGGGTAGCTCTGTTTCCCTTTCAGTGGTCCTCTTCGCAGTCAGGTTAAATGAAGGAGTGTTGAGGGAGGAGAGATAAGACCGTGGTCCTCTGGATTTTCCAACAGCAGTAGGGTACAACCGCCAAGGAAGATTTAATGTACTTTTCCAAGTGTACTGTTCAAAGGATTCCCAACTCTTTTGAAAGCACATGACTCAGCTGGTTTGCAGAGATCCTCATTTTTCATTAGCTTCCACTTAAAATTCCTGAGGCTGTTACAACAATTACTAACAAAGAAATACTGCTAATGAAGTTATTTAACAGATACTACCTATTAGGATAATTTAGCTATAGGAAATGAGGAAGACTCCACACCATGTGAAAAAACAGCACATACTTTGGAGAAACACTGGTAAACAGACCATAACTGGCAACCACATCAACTAGTACTGACCTCAAAACTCTCTTAGTGTTTGTACTCAGACACTTGGCATTTGAGGTCACAAAGTTTCTATGGTCCTAATACCAAATAAAGGAACACCTGAATAAAAACAAAACACCTCCCCCCTCAAAAAAAAACCACAAAAAACCAAACCAGAAAAACCTAGACTGCAATTAAAAAAATTTAATGTGAAAAACTTATAGCCATTGACTTGCCTTTGAACCCATTTTTAGCTTCTTCACTGGAGTCTTCTGAGGAGCGCTGCACTGCAGTTTTGTTTGTTTTGAACAAGGAACTCTGATTTACAGCTTCTTATAGAAAAGAAAGAATGAAATCTATTCCTCCTGCCTTTAAGTATGAAAATATACACTGACTTGGAATATACAAGGACAAAAAAATATCTAGGTGTCTGCTAAACCCTAAAAAGTTAACCTTCCTATGCATTAGATCTATTGTTACGTTTTCTAATAGTGGTAGGTTGGGGATGTTTTGGGTTGGTTTTGTGTGTTTTGCTTTTTTCCGCTTCCCAAAGAAATTTACCTGTGAACTCATTAAAATAAGGCACATAAAATTCAGGAAAACACATTTACAAAGAATCAGTTTCATTTGTGAACGGCTTACTTTCTATGGAAATAAAAAAGCATCTCATTTAACCCAAATATATCAGAAATGCATTTGTATCTACAGAAAGAACTAAGACTAATGTAAAGCTACTTTTTCCCTCTTCACATCAAAAAGGAATTAATCGAATGTCTTGACCAAAATTTAACCTTTTCTGCTTATTATTCCAGTCTGCCACATCTACAGGAAATAGATCACCAAAACAGATGGACTGAATAGATATTTTTACCTCCCAGTGGCTGAACACCAGCTGTGGACTGGCCAGGCCACTAGTTCTCTTCCTGATTTCATCAGCAAAACCAAAGCTCTCTGCTACTGGCAGGACTGCCTTAATAATAAACACATCTGTCCCCTCTTTCATCTCCTCCTGTAACACTCGGCCTTCTCTTTTGGACAGGACAGCATACACACGACCTGCAAAGACATAATTTTGATGAGCTTACCAATACAACTGTATTCCACATCACAAAGAGAAATGGCTGGATATTTATTCAGGAAACTTCAGCATTAAGTAAAATTTCTTTGGCTAAAATTCTTCCTTCTAAGTGGATCAATTAAGTGGATCCATTAAATTCAAACAAACAACATATTCTGCCAGTACAATGTGCAGCACCATATGAGCAACATTTAATAAATTATTACTACTACGGATCTAGATAATGTTTGCATTAGATGCTTTTGATACACTCATAAGGCTAATTTTAAAAGGTACTTTGACAGATCATGTGCCTAATATGCTTTATTTCTAACAACCAAATATTTGAGAAACTACACAAAGAAATATTACTATGTTTTAGGAAGCATATCTTAACTACCTTTAGAAGTTTGCTTGGATCACCATATGGTACTTGTCCCAGATACTGCAGTGCTATTCAAATCACAGAGAACTAGTTTATCTGAAATACTACATATTTATTATGTCTAATGTGCTTAACTAGTTTTTCAATCTTTTTTAGTCTTAAGTTAGTAAGGGGTAATTTTTGTTTTTCTTCATGAAATTAATATTCAGTCCTTGTAAATATCATGAAAGTAGCTGTGAAAATGCTAAGCAGTCTACAGACAAATAGTAAAAACATATTTGTGTCGATCAAGATAACAAAACCACAAGAAAATCTATGTACTGCAAAAATGTTTTAGGAATGACTTCATTTACAGATATAAATATTAGATGCACATTAGTGAGTACTTTACCTTGTGGTGAAGAACAAGTTTATGTCAATTACTAAGAGATTCAAGCATTTTATATTATATTGCGCTGAAGAAACACACAAGTGCATATTGCTACATTTTAAATAGCTGGGCAAAACTGACTCTTACCAGAAATAATTAGAAATATGCACTACTTCATAATACTTGCCACCTATTCTAACTTGATGGAAAGATATCATTAACTACTATAGCCCCATACATCAATTTGCATATTTACTATGCCTTTTGTGACATACCAGAGGAAAACGTTGGTGTGGGTTTATTTGCCTTTATTTTTTAAATACAGAAGCTGGTCCTTGTTCAGGAAGTTCAGCACAAGTGAGCAGTTAGTACAGTTAAATCGACCTGTCAGATGCAGGCAGTGAAGCATCAGTTCAGCACCAATTATTTCTGAGTTTAAAGCTAATAAAATGTGGGTAAAAGTGTTCTTTATATCATTGCTGATAATTTTACCTGCTTATGCCTTTACCAGAACCTCCTCATTGTTCCTCTGACTGAGCTTCACTTTTACTATGCACAATAGTCGTCTTACTGCTCGTGAGGAAATACTTAAGATTCTATATTTAAAATCACAAAAAGATTAAGGCATTCTAAAAGAAAAGTCACTGAGTTTGCCCTGCATGTACAGCCTTTGTTAACATAACTAAGCAATTTCAAGTCTACGGAAGTTTCAGCAAGTCCAGAAAATTCTCACACGTGAAAGAATCATATCTCAGCGCAGCTCACAATTCAGTAACTGTTTTAAAATGCAAGTTTAAACATACACATTGCGAAAGAGCATCACACCATAGTCACTGTACATACACTGTGTATGTACCACACAGTATATATTAAAGTAATTTGTTAAAGCAAGTAAGTACTAAACCATTTTATAGGTTATTAATGACATAATTCAAAATATTTATTTTACTAACTGTTTCAAATAGGACATAGAAAACTTTGCACACATATTAATGAGGTAAGTAAGGCAACATTTATCACAAAGCACTTTAGACGCATATATTCTGGCCATAATTCACTGAAGCTTATTCTTTGAAAACATAAAAGCTAGAAGACAATTTATAGCTTACCAAATGGTTTCTAGCTACATGTATTTCATCCAAGCAGTCTCGAGTATTGCCTCAATTAATGCCATCACAAAAAAACTATATAAAGTCTTCAGTTTTACCACCATGGGCAGACTGCAATATACTGACGAAATACTGGTTCTACCTCTACAGTAATCAGTTGAATGGATTTAGAAGCATCAATCACCAAGAAATATAGTACAGTCTTCCCATTCAAAACAGTTAAAAGTTATTTTGAAAACAAGATACTACTTCAAAAACAGCTTCAAGTTGCTGCAACATAGAGCAAGCCTATACATAAGGCTTACTTTAAATATGAATTAAGTCAAGCTTCTTAAAATATTTAAGCCCTGTTTTATTAACGTATACTTTAATGCATCAGGTGAAAATGCTAAAAAATTTCTGTACTCCCTGCACACTAAAACAAATGAAACTTCACAATGGAAAGAAATACTGTGGAAGGACAGCAGGACCACCACTTCCAAGAGCCTAGGGGTCACCACAAATATAGAAAAAAGGGAAGGAGAAGCTGCTCTTTTGTTTTGGAATCTGCATGTTTTCATTCACACTACTGAGGCAGAGATAATACTTAGAATTGATTTTGATCTCCAGGCCACAAAAGAGGGAAGGACAGAAGAGCTCAAAAGGTAGGAATATCAAGAAGCAAAAACTAATAATAATTAAATTCATGATACTAGTTTAGAATATTCTTCATCTTTTGCAAGTTTACACAGACCTGCCATGAAGTGGGAGTGTGTAAAAACGGATTTTGCTAGTGAACTGTAGGAATGAAATACTCTTAAGTATAACCTACTGGAAAACGTTGGGTGTCTGCGGCACCCAACTCTAAACCCAAGTCCGATTACATTGGGCACATATAAGCTCACAAGACTTTTCTGGGTTGCTCTGTCCTTGCTCTTTTCCTCGACTCCAGTTCAGTTTATGTTCACTGTCAGAGAAGTCTGATGGAAGAGCTTTACATATCGAGATAACAAACATAAAGGAGGTTTTCCCAGAAGCTAACATCTATATTAAACTCAGCTGAGTATAAATGTATGGAAGACCAAATGAAAGAATCAAATTACAAAAGCCAGTGGTTTATCATATGTCAATTGCCAAGTCTTGCTGGATAGCATGCATATTCATCGCTCTCCCTAATGAGGATGCAATTCGTTAGCTTAAACTTCATGATATAAATTAAACCCATGAATTTGTAATGAACTAAGTGCATGTTGATGGTTATTACCACACATCTCACATTCGTTAGACTGGACTAATTTGCTTGCATGTCTGAGTCCTAAATTACACCCATTAAATATACATATATATAACAACACATACATATACACACATGCATTAGAAAGCCATGTTTCCATTTGGTTTTATGGCACAATTGATGAGTTGATGCATCTTAATTACATCACTATAAACAATCGTGCTTTTACAGTAGAGAGAATTTTCAAAATTAGCAATTCATACATTGTTTTCATGGTTTAAAAATTGCTATCTTGCTTATAGCTTGATGTATATTCAGAAGTATCATGCTAATGTTCTCTTGAAACAGTTACCTGAAACACTACAAAGTCTAATTTTGATAGGCATTCTTACATGTGAAAAAATAAATATAGACAGTTTAAAAGAAAGAAGTTCTATCCTATGCCATAGTAAGTTGTAGTTTAAGGTAATGTGCTAATAAGCTTACCACAGGACATCTGTTAAAGTGAGTAGTAGAAAGTACCTCCAGAAAAGAACAGGATCATGCATCTGTACAAGGGAATTGCTCATTCAAAGGCAATCCTTTTCACGACACACAATTGTAAATTTTGTTCTTTGGACCAATTTGTTTTGTATAACCGCAGTCATCATGCTTCTGTGCGGAACAGCTGAGATTTTTACAACAACTAACCAAATTTTTAATTATTCTATGTGGAATATACTATAATTTCTGTCATGATTAGTGTAGTCAAAGTAAATTTGCTGATAACTGAAATGCACTGGAAGAGGATTTTAAAGAGAATCTTGGTGTGTTGGATCAGATTCAGTGTGCAAGCAACTCCTGCAGAAAACTCCAAAAACTAATGTTAGGGAAAGTTAACTTGGTGTTGTAAGTAGGTCATAAAAACAAGTTTAAGTAGGTGTAAGTGGTAAGGTACCACAAGCAATACAAATTTGATACGCCCTGGGTTTGCAAAATGAGCAACTTGCATTCCAGAAGGATACAAATCCTACTAAAAAAGAAACCTACCAACTGGACTGCAACAATAATTCAAGATTCTCTATTTTTCCTGGTTTTACTGCTATATCACTATGAACTTAAAACATCCTGAAACGGCATTTACTAAGATCCTGCACTCATTTTATAACCATCTCTTCAAAGAATTAATGTTTAATTATGAGGCATAATACTGATATCTGTTTACTTAAGTTGACATTATAAAAACTTCATAAAAAGGCAATGTTTTGTATCTTGCACTTCCAAAAAAGTGTAGCTTTGCTATTTATGCATATGCTTCAGATAAGCAAGAAGAATGCTAAATTTTCTTTCAGAAGAGTACAAATACTAGAGGCACCAGAGAGTCCTACAAATCTAGTGGAGAACTATAGAGGACTTCTGACAAAATTTTTAACCAAGTTATACTTTCTGAATCAGTCTAATTTATAACACCTCACCTTGGAACTCAGAAAGCAAATTCTTGACAAAAGTTTATTTTGCCTGTCTTACCTAGAACTTCTGCAGTAGCCATAATTTCACACGTGTACATTGCTGCCATAAGCCTCTGTGGTTTTGCTTGCAAAGCGTAACGACAAGCTTCCTTCATGGTGGCAATCAGTTGTCCAGAGAAGGGTCCATAACAATCTGCAAGTAAAACTTCTCCCTTCTGTTTACTGATTTTCTCAGATGATTTTGGAACATTTTGACTGGTGTCCTGGTGTTCATTCACACAGCAAACTGCATCAGGGCAACTGCTTGTTAGAGTAGTGTCTTCATTTTGTTTATGTTCTATGACATCATCTTCCCCTGAATCCTGACTACTAGTTGACAGCGTCTCTCCAATTTTATTTATTTCCCATTTTTCCACTGTAAAACAAACACCCATGAGGGGTTCTTCACACATGGGACCTGAAAGCGTCGCCAGCTGAAATCCACTGACTATACTGTTGTCAAAATCTCCGTATTTACTTACTTCTTTCACAGCATTCCCAAGGCACTGCCACACTGACCTTTCACAGCCATCAAAATTATATAACAAAATATTAGGCCCGCACTTCCGTGGTCCAAACGACCAAATGTGATTGACAGCATTTCTCCACCTTCTTCCCTGCAGATTCTGTTCTAACTTTTCTTTGAATTCCTTGATCCTATCCAGAGTCTTCTGATTTATCTCATGAGTTTTTTTATCTTCATTCATAGATGTGTTGAGTTGCTCCATAGTTCGAATTAAGTCACTGTTTTCTTCAAGAAGTCGTGTTACCTCCTCAGGAAGTGGCATTGCTCTTACACTGAGAGTAGCTTGTTTATTTGGAGTAGATATTGTAACAAGCCCATCTGAATCGACCTGAACTCCTTCAGGTATTTTATTTTGGTCCTCTTTTGTTTGGTGTATAACAGCAACTTTCTGCTGTTTTCCTATTTCTTCATTCACCATATCGACTTTGGGAGGTCTTGTTATCGTCTCTCGGAATGGTATAATAGGTGCCGATACACTAATCTGTACCTTTGCAAACCTATAAAATAAAGTTTAAAAATTAAGTTTAAAATTTAAAAAATACTTTTAAACTTAGGGGTAGGAGATAAGGCTATGGAGCATGTTTATGAATAATCCTGACTGCAACACAGCTTACTAGGTAATGCATTTCAAACTCTAAAAAAATCATGGAATCATAGAATGGCTTAGGCTGGAAGGGACCTTAGAGATCATCTAATCCATCCTCCCTGTCATGAGCAGGGACACCTCTCAACTAGATCAGGCTACTCAAGGCTCTGTCCAACCTGACCTTGAACACCTCCAGGGAGGGGTCAGCCACAACTTCTCTGGGCAATTTATTCCAAAGTCTTGCCACCCTTGTACTGAAGAATTTCTTCCTAAAATCTAATCTAAATCTATTCTCCTTCAACTTAAACCCATTTCCCCTTGTCCTATCAGTGGACACTCTTGTAAATAGTCCCTTCCCCAGCCTTCCTGTAGGTTCCCTTCAGGTACTTGGAAAAAATGGCATTGCCTCTTCTGCCTTCAGAAAGATTTGGAAAAGAACTGAAGAAAATAAAAGCAAAAAACATTGCTGTGCCTCTGTAAATCATTGGTTCAACATTTTGGAAGCTATGTGCTGCTGTTCTGTCCCCTCAAAAGTAAGACACAATAGAACTACAAAAAAAAACAAAACCCTGAAAATAAGGATGATCAAAAGAATGCAAGTATAAGCAGCCTTCAGATGTTTCAAAGATACAAGAGGCCTACAAAATCATGGAGAGGCATAGGAAGGCTGATCAGGATTAAAACAAAATGATTAAGGCCCAGGAAAGCATTACGGTCAGTCTGGTTTTACTCTTCCCCAGAGACGTGCTCTAGGCCACAGTGCTGCAGACGTGATACTGAGGAAGACGGACACTTGACTTGAACCAGTTACATCTGCTCCTACAGTGAGACACTCTTAAAAAGATGAAGCACTGGGTAAGCTGACCAGGCTCTTGTGAAGAAGTGGGGAGTCACAATTCTATAACCTTGTGGGTTCAGATTAAGTACTCTGCACCTAGGAGTGCTTGGAGAGCTGCCTCTCCCATCTTCTCCGTCCTCCAGGCACAGCAGATTCAAACCTGTGCACAACAACTGTGCTGCCCACGGGCACGAAAGCAGCACTGCAGCACAAAAGCAGGAGGAGCACTAATGTAAGGGAAAAAAGCTCCTGGTGCATTCATATTGTGCTTAGCTACTGGAAGCCTTAGCCCCACCTCTCCCTGCAAACCCAAAGGATCATTAATAATTGTGATCTAGTAATAAACACACAAGGCCCTATTGTGAAGGTTGAAGTCAATGACTGCCTACATTGGAATGCCTGTAAATTGGCTTGATGAAGGGAACAAATTTCAAGTGAAATAGCTACTCCTGAGTATCACCAGATACGGACACTTTTGTTATAGAATTACGCCAGATTGTTATTTCAGACCCATCATTAGTAACAGTCTTTTTTCTGCTATAGAGCAAAACACAGTCCCTCTCCCTCATGCATCCCAAGCAGTTTTATATTTTACAGTCAATTAAGTAGGTTTTTTGCATTCGTTTCTTTTTTTTTTTTCTCCCATAAAGTTACCTATTGGAGTCCAGCTTTATACAAAACTAAAACATAAGCAACAGAAGTATGGAAGACAGTTAAAATATATTGACCATTAACTACATACAAAATGTATGCTTCCTAATGGAAGCAAACAAACAAAGTTTCCATGCTGTGGATGAATCTTATTTTTACACTAAATAAGGAAATTTAAATTCAACCTTTGTCTTCAGAGGACCACAGAAAGCACCTACTGTCTCATACTCCATTTTATTTTGTAAAGATTTTGGTCTTTTCTATGCCAAAAGAAAGGAAAAATGTTACCAATGCAGTTCAGTCTATTTAACTGTAACTAATTTATAGTTTGCTTTACAAGAATTTTGAAAGGATTTTGGATCAAGAGTTGAAAGATACAACTTAAGAAGCTTTCCTTTTTTTGTTAAAATAAACGTTGGGAAATATCGTACACAGTGAAGGAAACCTGTGTTGAAAATAAAAACATTTTAAAAAGTACCAAGTACAGCAGACCACAGCAAGACAGAAAGACAGAATAGTGTAATAGTATAGCAATAGTGTAATACTGCCATTTATAACAGTGATCAAGTGTAATTATTAAGGAGCTGATATTTTGTTTACAGCAATGCTGTTAACCAACAGCAATTTTTTCCACATAAGTTTGTGTTTATTTGTCTTTAAGTGAGTGCTCTGCAGGAAAACTTTCACTACACATTAAAATGTAGTTCACAAGACAAGGAAAATTAATTACTAGTGATTAAAACACACTCTCATAACTGAGTATGTCAAGGCATCATTTTACCACCCAGCTAGGAAGTGCCAGATTTGTTATCTCTTTCATATATTTAATAAACACCTCTATTCATAAAGGATCACCTGTTTTATCTTTTTATCTGTTTACTGTAATCACAGGAGCTGAAAATTGCCAATGACACCATGGCAAAACCCTGTTTTTCAGAACTGTGAAATGGATGTTTATTAACTGCACAAAATGAGCATCTTGTTCAAATATATTCAAGACGTAACTCAGCAGAAGATACCACATTGCTGAAAGCTTCTCATCAGATCTGGAATTTTTCACTTCAGACGAACAGGAAAACCAATAGTCTCACAGCAAAATCTCCCAAGAAACATCCTGTTTGGAAATGAAACATCCCTAAAACTGGTAAAACGGTAAAAGATTTGTAACAGCTTTTTCTAGTTATATAATCTATAAAAATGATATTCTACTGATTTTATCTTACTGCAACAGTTACAAGCTGTGGTATAGCAAGCTAGCACTAGATGAATGGGCAACAGGTTTTGGTTTATTGTTTGAGTATGAAGGTTTAAAAAACATGTTTGATATGGCCAGCTGAATTAAGCTCACGTTTTAAAACATGTGGAAAAAACAAGACTATAATCAGAATGACCTCTTTTTAAGGCCCAGATGTTATTTACCTTTATTTGTACAACATTCCTGCTAATGAATGTTTATATAGAACTATTTTATTATACAAATAGAAAGTTAGGTTTTGCATAAGGATAAATCACTGATCCCTGCAACAGAGGTATAGTTAGATTTTCACACTGCTTAGTTTACATTCAAAACCAAAATTAACAAAAATCATGTTCCAGTACTCATGACTTTAAGGATGAATTACATGATTGTATGGACATCTCTGAGGCTAATAAAATGCTTCACTCTTCACTCATCACTTCAGCTCTATCTCATTCTAAAGCTTCAACATTTTGCTGTTACCAGTTTTAGAACAGCCCCAGTTCTCATTACTAGTACCTACAGCTGAAAGCTGGTACCTGAATAGCTGCCTGCAATAAAACACAACTGCTGCCACCTGATGTCATAGGTGCCGATATCCCAGCAAACGCAGCTCAAACCAACTCAGCAGTTTTAATCCACTCAGTCTGAGCCTTGAGAAACAGCCAAAGGCTCTACCTTTTGCATCATGGACTACATGGACCAACTTACTTGAAATATTTCACAGCTTGTAGTTCCCAACAAAAGCCAAATTACATGGCAACTCAGGGAAAAAAAACCCCAAAATTATGTTTACAAAAGAAAAAGGAATGTAAACATAGAGACTGCTACTAGCTGCTCACTATAACCCTATTTCCTCATCACAACTATTATTATTTTTTTCCCCAAAATTTTGACCAATGCCAATAATAAAGGCATTTATATATCTCGCTATGTGAATTGCAGCTGAATACAGGTGTGACCAGTTTTGCTAAATTATTTAACATGTTACATTCGAGGTGTATCAATAAGCAATATTATGTTTTTAAAACTTGTAAAAATGTGTTGCACTAAGCTGCAATGAGGATAACCATTAAAACATATATCCAATTTCACAAATGATCCAGTCTAACTTCCATAAGAAGTAACTGGTGCCTGATACTAGCTGGAATGAATATGAGCACAGTAAGACAGATATTCAAATAGCCATCATCAGGTTTTCTTTTTGGATTAGAAAGAAAACAACAGTAAATGCATGGGGAAGTACCAGAAGTTTTTAGTAAATTAAGTTATAGGAAGAAACTGTTTCAGACAACTGTTATTCTATCATTTGAAGAAGCATTAGAAGACACTAAATGTATGCACTTATGCTTGCAGAAAAAGCTGCTTGTGAGTAAGAAAATAGATTAACATTTAAAAAAAATAATCAGTGTGAAGAGCAAAGGAACAGGATAGACTGCACATTCAATGTCGGTCCTGTTGCTTCCTAATTTTTGATAGTTCATTTATCAGACATGATTTCCTCACAGTTTTTATTTGGTACAAATGATACGCTACATTTTAAAATGGAATGAGCCTATTGCAATTTATCGTTTCTATAAAGTACTCAAAAAGGTGCATAAGATGTATAAAAGCGATTAGCTAGTGGCTTCTGCCCAACTGCAGGGAATTTTATGGGTACAAGAAGGAACATTCATGATCCACTGGTAGAAAACTGTTGGTGGATGAAGCTTCTATTTTACCAGAATATAAATCAAAGATAGGCATCTGACAAAGAAGTACAACAGACACCTACTGAACTAAAAATATTTCTTCCTCCTTGCCCCTCTAACCTTTCTTTCAGGTCATCCAAGCAACGCTGAAGATGAACTTCTCCTGCTGTCACTAGCACATGCTCTCCTGTCTCCTGGATTAAAACTTGGACACATGGATCAGCTTGGTTTAAAAGCTTCATTCCTCTGACCAGCTGAGGCATATCACCTGGCAAAATAAAATATTATTAACAAAGTAATACTGAAGGAGGAGTACTTGAAGTGGAATATACATAAAGTAAGAATCGGTAACATTCGTTTTCACTTTCGCCTAAATTCTGAGGTCTTTTGGCGGGCAAATTTCTGCTTAAGAGTCACAAGGAGTGGTATGATTTAAGAGCAGCAACTGGAGACATAAGCTATATTCATCATTTGTCTGATAATAAAATTCATGTTATTCAGTTATAATAACACTAAACATTTGAATGGACTGCATGTCTTTGTTTTACATAGTTTTACAATAGGTTTAGTACCCCAAGCTAGCTATCAACTATGGCTATGTTATCTTGCTTCCTATATATAATTAACTCCAGACACAGCTCATACAACATCTCACAACCAATAAAGAAACTCAATGTCATCAATATGAAGTGATTAAAAATTTCAGGACTTCACTCCTCATTTTCAGAAATTATCAAGAGATACAAGCTTTCTTACTTAGAACAACTGTTTAAAGTAGTCTTTCAGCAAATGGCTGTATTTCTCTACAATTTTTCATGGTCAGGTAGCAACCTGTAAATTGCCAAGGCTTAAGACAAATAATAACACACTAACTTTACTAAAATAAAAGCAAAAATTACTCCACAAGGATTATTCAGAAAGCATAGGAGCAAATGAAGCACAGGAAGGATTTAAACTAGCTGGAAGCCACTGAAAAGCTTTAATGCTATTACAACCTGAAACATGGAATGCAAGAGCTTTTCAGCAAAATGAAACACAGCTGTCCCTAAAATGAAGATGTTTAAAAAGAGTTGCCTTAAAAGTCATCGGAGAATGAACAACAACAGCTGAGTCAAATTTGGCTAGATTCCATCAAAGCTATGCATAAACACCTCATGTGAGCAGCCTTTCATAATTAATACAATTAATCCTTTTGCTCATTTTATATATGGCATAAAGAATACCCACAGGCTTTCCAGGAATGCATATTCATATTCAGAAGGAAGAGGGACATTAAACTTCATAAACATTCACTAGGAGACTACTAAAAGAAATATGATATTGTATATTTAATGTTAAGTTTGTAAGGATAAAATAGAAAAATATCCTTGAAAACCAGAACCAAAAATAAACAAAAATTGGAAAAACCACAGTGTTAGTTCAAACAATCAACACAGTTGAACAAAGACTTTCAATAATGTCTTCTGCTTTGAGGTCCATTGAGAGATGAATAGATTTTTCTTCTAGGGCTTATGGTAACTATGTAGGAAAAATTTGACATGAATGTGAAGACTTGCAGTAATTTCGTAAAATAAATACAAATTATTTCCGATATATATTTGAGTCATTTTTCCAAATACGGAGATGCAGTTCTGAAGCAGGCTTGCTGTGGAAATACAAGGCACCCACACGTGACAATCTGCTAGGGCCACCTCAGGAGGACACACAACTCACTGGACAACTGACTGCTTTCAGGCTGAGCCTGCAGTGGCCAGGCTTTGCTTGTCTTCCTGTTAGAGCAAGGAACAGCTGATTTTCAGGGAAGTTTTGCAAGTGTAGCTACCTTTGAGGTTTCTGTCCCTCTAACAAATTTATTTCAAATCACAGATTCAGAAGTTAGCAGGGAGGAGAGATTAAGCAAAGTAAATTAAGTAAAACCAGTAATTTCCAATACTTTCAAAACTGCTTTAAAAAATACAGGATGTACAATATGTGATTATCTGTTATTCAAACATATGGGACAAAGAGCTGCTAAGCTGCCCAATCATTTTCTAAAAAACATGTAATCTTAGTGTTATGAGTATTTTGTAACTGAACAGAAAGGCAGTTATTTTGGTTCTAACACTAAAACAACAAATGGAAATTGTGCTGAAATTCAAACAAAGCCAGGAGATATACTACATTTTGGTTGGGGGGAAGGTATCAATCATAAGCAGTACTGCAAAGGTGTACCAAGAGCTTAATGATACAGCATAAAAGAATGTCAGCTGAAGTGAAAAACCCTAAGATATACTTGCCTTCACAGTAAAGAAATACTGAACCTTTAGCATCATGTAGTGTCTTACTTGTGGGACTGCTAAGTCGGACCATAAACTTGAATTACCATCACCGTTCTACTTTAAACTTACTTGGATGTTTCGGTTCAACAGCTACCCGCACAATTGGCGTAGCTTCAAAGTTCAGAGGTGTAAACGGTGGACAAGCTGGCGATGTTGACAGTGTTGCAGACTTGAGCACAAAATCTTGCAGGCCTCCTATTCCTAACAGAAATTAGGAAAAAGAAAAGCAAAGCAACAAGAAAATCACCCACTGTCATATTAGAGGAAACTGAAGACGTGATCGTCAAGCTTAAAAAAGATGAAACTATTCTATTCACAAAAGTCAGATTCAAAAACTCCTCACTGTTCATACGTGTATATTAAAATATTTGTGCACAATCTAAGTACTCAAGTCCCTGGTGTGACATTTGACATTTCATCTCACAGTTCCCACTGCACTTCCTCTGTATTTTCAAAAGACACAGTAATAACTCTGAAGAACAGAAAGGACCCAAGGACTTTTTTTCTCCTTCTGATGTCCAATTCCCTGCACAGCTCAGATATATTTTTTGAGGTTTAAATCTACAAAAATTTAGACTGCAAGAGCCCTCCAACAGTCATCTAGTCCAACCTCCAGCCCAAAGTAGGGCTAACTTCAAAGTCAGATCAAGTTGCTCAGAGCCTTGTTCAGTCAAGTTTTAAAAACCTCCAAGGATGCAGCCTGCACAACCTCTCTGGGCAAGCTCCTCCAATGCTTAATTACTCTTGTTGCGAAGAACGTGCCTTTTTTTTCCCTTCTTCCCACCACCTCCCACCCTGCTCCTGCCCATTTTGGATTACCCTTTTCTGCAACTTGAATCTTGTAAAATTTAATTTATCACACAGTAAGCTAATAATTCTAATCCTAATATATTTTACAATGCTGGCCAGTTGGAGAAAACTGAGGTTAAATTGTAGTGATAAGAAAAAATACAGGAAAAAATATTAGCTATAAATCTGAAAAATAGCTGCCGTAAATGCATATTTAGTCTTGGCAGGCTGGTACAGTTAAGACAATTTGGAATTATTACCTTCAAATTCCTAACCAACAGGACATCATTCATAATTCAGTCAAAGCTATAAAAGCACTACCAGAAGTGTTTGAGTAATAAAGACAATAAATAAAGCTGATATTGATATATACGGTCATTTCTCCTGATTCTCCTTCAATTATAAGCAATGAACACTGCAGTACTTCTAATAGAGAATAAATTAAATGTACATGTATCTTATTATGAGAAAACTGAAACCTTTAGCTCATAATTAATACCTCTTTAAAAATTAGATTTGTGTTTGCAGATCGCAGTATGTGTTCCTTCCTCATTCTCTCCTACATGCCCAAGCAGTGATAAGAAGAAAAGTTCTTAACCCCAGCTCCCCATTATCACTCTCATACTTTTCCAGGTTCTTTTTTTGGCGTAGTCTTCTCTCTTTGAGGCCAGAAACACAGAGGGTCAGCTTCCACCCCATGAGATCATGAGGGAGTTTAAATTCTGAAGAGCCAGTGTGCTGCGGAGTTATCTGCAGAATCAGGCTGTTTCTACAGCGCTGAAGGCTGAATGTCCGGCCAATAGGATATGCCAAAACCTGAAACGTTACTATTTAAGAAAACCTGCCTCAAAATAACTCGAAGCAGAACAACATTCAGCTGCTTTAAATGTAGGATAGTAGATGCTACAAAGAAAATAAATCTGTATAAACTCTGTGTTGCACCTGACCTATGACCAGCATGTATTTCCTCTTTTTCACTTATTCAACATGTGGTTTGAATGAAAAACAAATGCTGGATCGTAATCATCACCAGGGACTGAGAAAAGGGATGGGTCCATTTTATTCTGATCTTCTCCAGCTGGTAAAAGGAAAATGATTTAGAGTGGGAGGTGAACAGCGTCTTTTCAATGTGTAATGTGAACCAGAGAAATCAAGTTACCAAATCTTACCTCAGACAGAATCACTCCTTTCTTAACACACATTTTTGTACTCTTACTACCATAAAGAAAATGTAAAGCTCTCTGCTCTTTTGTTTCACATTTGAAGGTAAAAATACACGAATTATACTAAGGTCTAGCAACAATAATACATGAAAAATAAAAGAAATCTCAGTTTTCATGAAAATCTGTTAGGCTTACAATAGGAGTGATTTAATTGCTTAAGAGTGTGAGCCAGCATAGAGCAGTGTCCAGCCCTGATGAATCTATTAAACATAAAAGTACTTAGCAATGAATGTTGGCCAAAAAATTCATAAAGATTAAAGGTTCTTGTACACTTTTTAGCATAATAGGAATATGAGTAAGTAACTGTTAACATATTTTCTGAATGCTATCAGAGGAAGATGTAACATAACTAATTCGCAAGTACCACATGACACGTCAATGGAAGAATTTTAAAAATTTTGCTGATCTGTAAATCTTAAACTTACTTACGGTTGATCCCGCTGAAATTTACATACACTACTTGAGATCACAGATCTCAAATATGCGTATGTTCATTACTTGAACGAACTTAGAAAAGCCACTCCAAAAGACGTACTATACATATGCCTCCTGCTTTAATACTGCCTTTGTCCCGTTCAGCCCCTGAAAGTCATCATTAAAACTCTTATTTTACTTTGCATTTCTTTTTGCAGTACAGTAATTTTCAAAAAGTATGGAATCAAAGGTAAGAAAATACTGCTTAAGCAAGGAAGGAGAGACAAACTACTCGTCTTTCAGATTAGCTTAGCTTAAACAATTAAATAATAAAAAGCATTGCAAGTATTTTTTAATAGTCATCTCTCAAAGAACAACTTAGATTACAAAGTATGCAGTCTGTCACACAAATAAACAGGCATGCTGGTAGGCAGTTTGTCATACATTGCTTCTATTTATTTAAGAGAAGATGGAGTTCGAAATGTCTATAGGAATTTAAAAACATGAGTATGAACCTGATCAGGAACCTGCTTCTTAACTCTGCCTGTGGTGTGTCACCTAACTTCTACACAAAAGAAAACGGTAAATTCCGACTGTGTGAGGGATTATGTAAACTTCAAAGACACAAGCTCATTAAAAACTGAAAATATCACACGCTTTGCTGTATCTGTGTAACCTTATTTCTAGCATTGTACTTGGCAGCAAAGCCTTTTCTTCCCAGTTAGGAGTCAAATCATCTGTACAGATTTTTATAATGTAAGGCAAAGGGCCATATGTACTATACGGTTACCACTGTATTTTTTCTTGGGCATAGTCCCGTTGAGATTAAGGGGATTACAGTGTAGAGAACTGCAAAACAAGGTACCCAATCAACCCTACCAAGAGATATCATATGAGATTTAATAGCAAGTATGAGGTTATATTATTATTTTTTTTTTAAATTCATCATCTGAATGCTTTGCTCCTACTACAGAATAATAGATTTGTTTTGAAAAAGCATGCCCACATACTTCTGGTCAACAATGAAACACAGTGCCTCAACTCAACTGGACTTGAATAATAACGGGCATTTTAAAAATAACACTCTCCAGGGTTCTGTCTATGTGCCAAGGACTTCACTGAGAAAGGTGATTTTACAAAGCTTAACACTCAGATGGAAACACCCAGGCAGAGTAGCATTAATTCTATGAACATGATATCACCTTTAAAAGAAAAAGGCATGACTTAAAATACTATGTGGTAATGTAAGTTTAAAAGGATTACCAATTACGTCTCTTTGCCTAAAGAAAACAATCCTATGCATAGTTGTTTATCAAACTGTTTTTTTCCTGGCATATATTAAAAATATTGTCCATGTTTATAGAAACGTAACTAGTTGCTTATTTTTACATAGAATCACATTAGCCTGACATACAGTGACAAACAATAAAAACATTTCAAAGTATTAAAGGTACTATTCCAACAGTAATTATCAATCTGTAGGTTGAAAATAAGACTTCCTGCTAACAGACAAGGAACTCATTAAAGGCCTGTAAGATAATGTCAAGAAAGACCTTGGGTTTTTCTGTAATTTAAAAGTAGACCTAAGTATTGTATACATCAAGGAGAATTATTACACAGAAGGAGAAATGTGAGATTTACAAAGATCCCTCTATCATGGAGTCCTTTGCAGTACTCATCCTAGAAGATAAGAATATTCAGTCAAGTATATACAACTACTCGTATCACCAGTGTTTTTACCATATGACAGAAATTACCCGGTAAAAATTGTTAACGTCATGACTGAAATTTTCAAGAGGAGTACAAGATTTAAGACAAGTCTCCATTTATTTCTCTCTTACATGCCTTCCTAATAACCACTACACCTCAGACAATAACTTTGCTGCCATCAAAGACAAAGCACACTTTTCCAGCTGAATTCAGCTATAAAGACCTGAACACATAATAGATCAATTTCAAGATATATGCAATTAGCCTCCCTTGATGTAGAAAGATTTAGCATTTAAGGTTCTTTCAAGATGCAAAAACTGAAGCAGACATCACCACCATGCATAACATTTTCAATCAGATAAGGAAATAATTTAGTTTGCAGTGTGAAAAATCAAACAAAGAATGAAAGCTGTTTAAATTTCAGCTTCTGCCACATTGTTATTAGCCTCAGCGCATTAGTGCAGTGGATCTTTATCTTCTCTCACTGATGATATCATCACTGAAGAATCCTTAGCTGCTTTGGAATGGAGATATGTCAAGCTTGGGACTAACACTGTAAGGCACCAAGTAAAGCAAAAAGCTAACGTTAACCTTCCTAGTAAGGCTCTGTCTCTACTGAAATATATCTTTTCTCATCAATGTTGTTAGTTTATAAAGATTAAAACTTTACAACATGTAAAGGTTCCTGGTTTAAATGTTCCAAGCACTGCCATACGTATTGAGGAGGAATGACCAAGTAAGCTCATTTGTAATTCATGTGAAGGGAGATGTGATGCCAACTTTTATGAATCCACAAAATTTGAAATCTTAAAACAAACATGTGCCTTCTCTTTTATAGGGAGTGTACAAACAGACAAATACCTGTATAATTTTCTCTGTGCAGTAATACGAATAGTTTTTTTTCCTCCTTAGTGGCATTTGAAAAAAAAATATTTTTAAAAGGTGCTTTAAAAAAATACATGTAAGAAAATAAATTCATGATTCCACCTTAAAAATATGATTTGCTCACAGATGTTTCCAGTTTGTCCTTAAAGTAAATAGGCTAAATGCCAACTAAAACAGAAAGGAAAAACATATTTTTCAAATAATGTCAAAATCAGAAAAAAATGAATTAAAATAACTCCATATCAATCATCATTCTCCAAGTCTATCCATAAAATTCTCCTTTTCCCAATATCTAGTATAAGTCTAGAAAAGATTATACCATTAGCACACTGTTACATATTAGGGCGATTAATGTTGGTTCACTGTTTCCACATAAACTTAAAAAAAGAAAGAAAACCAGTCAGCTCAGTCGGTTGAGCATGGTGCTGATAACACCAGGGTCACTGGTTCGATTCCCATTCGGTCCCCATGTGTTGCCTGATCTAGTCGAGAGGTGGCGTCCCTGGCGGCAGGGAGGCTGGATTAAAATGATCTCTAAGGTCCCTTCCAGCTTAGGCCATTCTATGATTCTATGACAAGATTTTTCAATGGGAAACTGACTTTTGGTAGGATTAAACCAGGTTACAATAGTATGCTTTTCATATCTGAGGAATCCTAAAATGTTTTACAAATTACTGTAATTAAATGATGGTAACTACAGGGACTTTGGGCAAATAGCTACTATGGCTTAAGAATACCTTGTACTATGTATTTATCACCTCAGAATTTAAGCATATTTCTCTTGAGTCTCATGGGCACTTCATAGAGATATCTGAGGGCAAAACTTGACCTTTCTGTATTAGAAAATGTTTCTGGAAGGGAAGGGAATGTAAATCAAGACATAGACCACATTCTAGTTTAGATTTCACCAACTTTTTCCCTAATACAGACCACATGTTAGCACAGAGTGCCGGTGAGCCTCCTCTTCTCATCTGCAATTGTGCACTTCCCCCACAATTGTTCTTACTTGCTTCTGAGGCAAGTGGAATTGCTCGTATGGAAAACAGACCATGGCAAAGCACGGCCATGATTTCAGCTACTCTCAAGACTTGCCAATCATTTTACAAAAAAAGTTAATTCAATACTTCCCTTTGTATTTCATTTCTTCTTTCCCGTGTTTCTTTAAGATGAATCTCTAAAAATCGGCAGCATTTAATAGACTTACAAATCTTGCCATCGGTTTCCTCCCAAATTTAAAGAAACAAGTTTGACCTAAGTATGCGCTAGAGATGAACAAGGAGAAGCATGAATTCAATTCCCCAGTATGAAGGGGTTATGCTATATTGTTATTGTAAAACTTTACTTGTAGATTCATAGGACTTCGAGGGCACATTGTGCATAACTTCCTAATCAGAGTCAACTCAGCTATACTATTAATAATGTTATAAAAAATGCAATCATGTGAGAAGACATTAAATGCAATAAGTGACTTTAGATACAAGAAGCACCTCAATGCTTTACTATCAAACCATCGAGCAGTAAAAGCTGTAAAAGTACCAGGGCACCCCACTGAGTTCTTCCAGGAAAAAGACTAGCAATTCAAAGAACAAAGCTGTCTGCTTTTGGAAAAAAAAATAGTTTTGAAGAAGATTGCAAACATATATATAAGTAGTAAACTAGCAACACTTATCTTCTGCTGAGATTCTTTGGAGGAAAATACCATATATTTCATCAAGTACTTAGACTGCATGGTAACATACAACTCCTAACTGCTGATTGAGCTGACAGCTGTAATTATGAACCTACCTATACTTTTCCCAGATTAGACCAAAAACCATTTCAAGGAAACTTAAAAAAAATAATAAAAAACCCTTTTACATTAAACAGCAACATCTTTAAAATGATTAAGCAAATGGAAAGAGATCTACCAGCCCTCAGCTTTTGTGAAAAAGCAGACATCAAGTGAAGTCAGGTATTTGCTTGCTAAAATACAAGTTTACCTTAAAGCAAACAGAATTAAACCAAAATCAGTTAACAATCCCAAATCTGACTTCTAGGTTTACAAATAGATGTAGTCAAAATGAAATATTGATTTCCTTAAGTTGTTTAATGATGCAAGTAAATATAGAAGACGAAAGTGTTTGAGATAATGATGTTTTTCTTATGCTTCAAAATTATTTCATTTGTCATGCCATACTAATTTTTGGAGCTCAAAACTGAAGTAAACGATCCTGATTTTAAAGTATTTATGGTTAAACTAAATTTTAGCATAGAAACTTAAGGAAAAAAGTTCACGTTTAGATCTATAACCTGCCCCCCATTCATCTCCTACATATTATGAAATCAGTGTACTCATAGCTTCATCAAAAGTAAAAATATAAAAAAATCTTGACTCCAATTTAAGCTACTTGAATCTTTTAACTATAAAGCCTTCTTGATAAAGGCATTGAACAGTACTTTTTGTGGTTTTATAAAAACGGTAGTAGTTCTACTCAGCAATATACAAGTAATACACTTTGCCTGAGCCCACATACTGCAACCCTTTTACACACCAGCTGACTTTACATCACTTGAAAATAGTGATACTGAAGAAGAATAAGAATGTGGACAGATCTTTGTACAACGTGACCACATTGGCACTGAAATTCTCTTCAGCTAGTCTGTACATCAAATTAATACCTCCACTACTGCATGTGGAAAGCATTTAACACCACACAAAACTCTTCAAGGGTTTCTGAAACACAACCCAAATTTTAGATTTATAATTACTTTGAAGAATTTATTTTAATTTGAACCGACAGCAACACATCTGAACTTAATTTTTTTTTTTAAATGACTACCAGAACTTCAGAGGCAGTTCAGTACAGTTGTTGCCCCAAACAAATGGAATTTAGAAATGAATGTTTTAATATATTTACTCTGATAAGCTAAAAGTCCTTTGAAAAAGCTTATTTGTTGGGTTTTTTTTTTAATTAGTAATAGTAAATGTGCTTTTGTAAATAAATTCATGAAACTGCACATTGTACCAGAAAATAGATCAGCTGAATTCATATGGAACCTCCTATGCAAGAGAAAGAAACTTGCTCAGCAGTCCTCTAAGCAAAACGAAAGCCTTCTAGAAAACAGAGCTTTAAGTATGCTCTGCAAAGAGAATGTCTATTTTTCGGATCTTAGAAATGTCTCATAGGTGTAGCTCTGGATATTTCTAGGAAGCCTTCCTGCCCTGTCCCAAATGCTAGTCATCTATTGATGATTTTTTATCAGTTTAATTAGAACACTATTTCACAAAAAAAGGGAAAAGTTATTTTGTTTATAATTCCTGTATCGAAACTCTTCAACACATCAGTGATAACGCTGACATCCCCCTTCTAGAAGACAGAAAACAATGGAGCTACTGACTCATCATAAAGCTGTTTTGTACATAATTATAAATTGATAGTAAATCTTATTCATGAAAAAGAGTCAACAAAAAAAAAATCAAGAAAGTTGTTAGTTAAGCTTGATATTAATACGTAATTAAGTCTGCAGAAGGAACATATACTAGAAGACTTAAGATATTTTATCCTCAAAATAGCAGAAGAACAAGACAAATCTCTATGTTCCAACAGTCCTCTAGCAAGGACACAGTTTATATTGCTTATATTTTGGACATTAAAGAGGAGAAAATTTAAAATATTTTAAAATACACCCCTCTAGCTCACTGAATATATAATAGCAGCTACATTAGAAAAAAGCAGAGAAACTGTAGTTCTATTCTTTTGCAGGACCACCATTAATAGCATTAGCTATGCACACATGCTCAATCCTGGAAATCTGTTAAAGTAGGATCCTGTATTCTTAGATTTGTAACATGGATAGATTATACATTGGAAGTAATAATCAAAACAATCACTTCTCTCTTTATTAAAATGTTTTAAAAATATTTCATGAACACTGAAATGCACATGGAACTTGAGAAGACAGGGAAGGGGGAGGCAGCAGTCTGGGGCTGAGATGGGAAGCATTGAATCAATTGTGCTCTATTGGATTGAGCATGTAAAGTATTTAACATTAGAGGAAAGGAGAGAGAGGCAAAGCCTTTCTATTGAAAACTATTGTAAAGTTCAAAATTTATTTTTAAGTAGACACTGGGAAGAGTTAAAACCTCCTACAGTGTTTTAGTACTTTTAAGAGAGCACGTGAGGCAAGATGCGAGTGAAGATCTAAAGTTCATTAGGGTTTTGAGCACCTTATCAGACTGGATTCTTCCAATTTCTTGACCTAATTCTTCCCACAACAAAGCAAAATAACTGATCTCAGCTAACAGATCAGTAACATAACATGGTTTCTTCATAAATCAGACTAGTTATAGCATAGTCTAACAACCAGAAGAGAAAATGCTATTTTAGGCTTTATTCAGTTTTACTAATGCGCCCTGAAAATAGGCAGACTTCAGGTATATACTGTTTTCTTAAATCGAAGATTGTAAGATGTAAGTAACATCTGTTACTCCCCAGAATCAATTATAAGTGGTGTTAAAATTAATGAGGCCTTCAGGCACTGATCTTGCAAGGAATTAATTTTAATCTGTAGAAGTCTTGGAGGTTTTGTCATGTTTGCCTAGAAAGAGCTACACGAACATATTGCTACAAGTTCTGCATTACATATCCTAGGTACATGGGGAATTTAGAATCTACTTCTAGAAGTGCCAATTACAAAAGACAATGGTAGTAAGCTTAAAAGCTCATTAAATTTTGTTCATCCTCGTGCTGATTTTGGAATTTGTTTAACTGTAGAATCCCAATATACTTGATTTACATTTCATCAGTAAAAAAAAAATATTAAAAAAGAGGCCTTTTTCCTTCAGTACATCAGGTAAATGCAAAGACAGACTAATCAGTTACTAGGATATTACAGATATCACAAGTGGAAGCAGCACACCAATTACCGTCTACAATATCCTGTGGGAAATGCCCTACTGAGTCACTGACCGTTTATCCTATTAACTTGTAAGATATGCAAGTAACTAATTAAAATTCAATTTTCCAAGACATGACCTGATGCCTAATGCTCTCCTTTAAAGGCACCCCCATCCCTTTACATCTGTCCATAAGCGATTTCTGCTTGCTTATTTTGTCACCTTGGGAAATACAGCCTGACATGTTCCAAAGTACCATGAATAATGGATCGTTTCAGTCTACATCATGCAGAAGTTGATGTTTATTTTAATACAATAATTTTCAAGATGGATAAAAGATAATATAAAACTGGATGTCAAACTAAAAGAAAGCTTTAAATAGCTAGTTTGTAGTTACAAGGAAAAATATTTTGCGGAATAATTAATCAGTTGAAGAACCACTCTTAACAAAAGAAAGCACCTTTCCAACACCTCGGGTAAGGACTATTTGACATAACGGGTGTACAGCCAGATGGCTTGAGAGGGAAAACAGGGGATGCCTTAAACACACTTTCATTATAAGCCTCCTAGGAAGTTACTGATAATAGTTATTTACCACGCACTCCATTTTCATAGCAAAATAAAATTCCAGAATAAACAAAAAATGCATTCAGATTAAAAAAATAAAGTTATTGCTACATGGAAACCTATGACTGGGATATTAATACTGATCATCAATTGAAAGGCAGAGATACGCTCCAAGTATGTCAAAGTTTAGCAAGAATAGCGATAAATTTTCAGTGAAAAGTACAGCAGGAA
>NW_009709095.1:25534-59309 GCF_000703405.1 Apaloderma vittatum
GAATTTGAGAAAGTTATTTCAAAACACACACATTAATCATTGACAACAGTAACTAAAAAACAAATTAATAAAAATCTGGAGAAAATGTTCTGCTAGCCCTTCATTATTCTGGTTAAAGTATGTTTTTATCACAGTTATTAAAAAATTTCCTTATTTTTTCCATAAAATTAAAACCATATTTAAACAATTGATTTTACAAGGCATCTTCACCTTAAGTATTTCTGGCAGTCTGTATCCATGTAAACTAAGCATATCAAAATCATGCCTATTTAAAACATTTTTAAAAAATGCCAAAAATTTAAGACTGCTATTCCTTATTCCCTCAATCTTTTTTCCCCAAAGTTAAGGGAAAAAGACTACCATTTCCCCCCTAATTTCTGATCACTTCAGTTAATTTATCATTGAGAATTATAATTGCAAGTCATAGTCCATATAACTTAGACTTTCTAAAATATTGTAACATATTAACTTTTATTAGCTCTAGGTCAAGAAGAAAATGGGAAAAAATACATAGATCACTCCTAAGATATAAGAATTCTTAAAATTAGTGCAGAAGACCACAAAATTGAATTGGGCTTTAAAATGTTCCTCTATTTCAAAATGGAGAAAAGAAATTAAACAGAACTAACCTTGACTTTTAATGCCCCCTTGCAAAAGAAGTAACTGATAAGATTTAATTTTATTTACATCCCATCAGTCTACAAGCAATGACAACATCCTCAGCACTGCTCTCCTCATTTGTTAAAAACAGGCACGAGCCTCATATTGACAAAAGACACCGGGGAAGGGAGTTTGGATCTTTAACATCTCCACATCTGGAGAACCCTTAGTATTTAACTTCCCGTTAAGCAGTAATAACACCAGACGCCAAATGCTTCATTTGCATTAGAGGAGAAAAGGAAAAGAGACCTCAGCCCAGAAGGTACTCTGAGAGCACCATCTCCGATGGAGCTGGCAGGATCTAGCAGCCAGCTGCCATCAGCAAGAGCGAGCTTGTCCCCACTCCTGCCTTCCCAGCACCAGCACTGCGTGAGCCAATTCAGGATACTAAATAAACAGAGTAAAACTAATCTAATATCAAGGCAATTTTCTCTCTCACCCAATTTTCACTCCCTCGACTAACAAAGCTTTAATACGTTTGTAAGAGACACTGCTTTTGACAACTTATCAATCAGTGAGACTCCTACTGCACAATGAAGCAAACCAGAAGTACAGGTTTAACAATCAGCATCTTCTAAAACTTGGTAAGAGACCTTTTTCTCCCTCCCACCCGTGGAGAAAGCACAGCTAACACCTCATGGTCCTGAAACAAGTTAATTTGTCTCTATGCCCCAATGCTACCCTGCTCAGAGACCACACCAGTTTGGCCAACGTCTTGCTGACTAAACAGAAGAGCGCACAGATGCGGTATCACGTATCGCCCACAAGCCACAATGACCCCCCAAAAAGCCCCAGCAGTGTCTTGCCCCCTGCCTCAAGACAAAGCAAAACCCCAAAACTCAAAGTCAGCTGCTTTTCTGAACAAAAGAAATGTGGCCATTTGCCAGCGCTAGGTATCAGCTTTCAACGCTTTGGAAGAGCTCTGGGTAGATGAACCGTTTTTATTAAAAAACCCAACCAACCAAACAAAAAAAAGCATTTTTGCTAAAAATGGCTGATTACTTAAATGACTTCTTTTTCATTGAGAAGCAACGCTTCCAACACAGTATGTCATACTTCCTGATGAGATTATGTACACAGAAGAATCTGTTAAAACTGGTGTATGTTTTTAGTCTCATTTCCAAAGCAAACAAAACTTCTGTAATCACACAGTCTCCCCTCAACAACTTTTAAACATGTTGTCGACTTCCACTAAGTTTACCAGTGAGAGAGAGGAGAGGGTTCAGATATAATTAAGTTTCCACAAGTTATGTAAAAATCAATGGCTAAGTAGTGAAGAGAGACCAAAATTGTTGAGCCCACTGATAACAGAGCAGGCAAAACACGATCATTATAAATCCTGCTTGGAAGTAGCTGCCTGGCGACCAGCAAGTGCCTCCTGGCTGGCCCACTGGGACACGCGCAACTGGAGGGTAGGCGTAGCTTACAGGCAAGATGAGGATTTTAAGGACATCGGTCCACAGGAATCCAGGCTTTGTTAGCAGCACTGCTCAGAGCACTTGCTTTTTAAACAGTCACAACACAATTAGTCTTTTCTGGAAAAGCTCTGAAAAATGTAACAAGCAGGATTCCAAACATTTTAGGTCCTGTTTTGAAAGTATCTCAACACATAGTTCTTTGCATCAATGAACCATGTAGGTAGGCTGTCTTTAGAATTTATCACGTGCTTTCAACTCCCCTGTCCTCAAAAGCTCCAGCAGACTAAAAAGGGGGGGAATTAGTTTGAATCTTTGCTGATGTGTAAGTGCAAAAAATCAATGTAACAAGCACTACTCGCAGGGTTTGCATTTTCATTTAGATTAACCGGTTCACAGTCATGCAGCTCTCAATGGTTGACCAAATACTTGAATATTGCATAAGGCAGGATTTGTAGAAATCTTAACATATGACACTTGTCAAACACCAAGTATTTAAATGAATATTTGTTGCTCAAGATTATGTTTCAGAAATCCAATTAGACACTGAAACAGACTTCTGTCAAAGTTGGCAATGATAATACTTTAGCCAATGAAGCTTAAAACGACAGTAGCAGATAAACTGACTTATTCCCCATGCCTTAATTTAAACAATGGTATAATTTGTACATCCCAAGTGAAGATTTTCTATTTCCCCATCAGTACATTGCCTCGGCTCCGGTCTGCCTAATTTCACATCAATAACGGTGTGCTTCAGCTAACACTGTGCCTTCAAAAAAACCTGACCACTTCAAATTCATCAGGATGACAGAAATAATCTCCATTCTGTAAGGAAAAGCATTAAATCGCATCTCAGCTAGGATCCTTAAACTCACTGCAATTTTCCTACTGCCATCTCACTGTCTTCTCACTGACAGGCCCAGAAACCAAGTGGCAATATAAAATGCTGACTACCAAATTACGTGAATTATCTAGCAAACTATGCCTGCAAAAAGGAGGTTATCAAACTCAAAGTCCCACAAAAAAGCACTAGGTCAAGTCCATGACAGTTATGATAGAAGAACAGCCTTGAAAGATGAAGTCTCTCATTTTTTAAAATCACTGGCTTGAATTTTGCCCAAATGTGTAACAGACCTCACTGGAGAGATGCAAAAATGTATCTAAATTTAGTTGCAGCTATTAATGCCAAAATTTCAAAATACTACCAAGTAACGTCAGCAGCTGTTCTGCACCTTTAAACAAAAACTCAGTGGTAACACCCTTTATCTACCCATAACCATTCTTGATAAATAACAAATTCTTGACAAACAACAAATAACAAATTCTTACGAACTCAGATTCTGAAACGCATAAGGTGAAATGAGAAGCTTTATCTACACTTGCCATTTTCACTTCATAGTTTTGACAATGAAATTAGAGTAGCTCTTGGAAGATAAGTACCAATGTAATTGAAACGCACACTGCTTGGCGGCCTGCAACCTCTGCAGAAGAGTATTTCTAATAAATATCAGCTTTTCCAATTTACTAAACAATGACTATAAACTATCTAAAACTTTGAGCCTAAACTCCCTAGTGCTGCCTCTTTAATACCGTTGTTTAGCAGTGCTCCACAGTTTGACATCAGTTGATACTCCTAAAAATAGCTCTGCCTTACCTCCCCCCCACAGCTCACAAGCCAGACAAAGCCAACTTCATGACTCACACCCTGAGAGAGGCCAAAGAGCCCTCACAACACGTCTGCAATTTAACATGAAGCATAAAACAACATCAAAATTTCAGGAAAACATTTAGAAAACACCTCACTAAAGCATAGCCTTTATGAACAATCTTTATAACTCTCCTGTCTGGGCTCTTTTCAGGCAGGATTTTGATTCTTTGCAACTGCGTTCGTGCTCGGCGGGGTTGTGTGCAGAGCCAATTTCAAACCAGCCTTCCTCGCCCAGGCTCCCCTGCCCTCACCGGAACTCTCTCCCTGCTTCTTCTCAACTCCTTGAAGAAATTTTGGTAACAACAGGCAATGGAAGCAAAACAGAAGTACGCTAAGTAATAAAAGGCTTTTGTGGCTAGTTCAAACGTAGAAGTAGAGGCATTTCACAACCACAGATGGTATTTACTGCAAGAATGCTGTATATTACAGGCACTAGGTCTATTACACAATAGCACAAACACTTCTTCACATGCGGGCGTGAAAGCGTGTATCCTGCTCCTCTCTCTGTTACACAGGAGGCCTGGCTAAGATTAAGAAGTGCTCCAACAGGAATTTAAAATGCATTCAAATAAATTGCCCTCACGGATTAGTGGTTGATATTGCACAAACAATGCCAGTTAGGAGAAGAGCTTTTGCATTTGGTCAAGCTGTGGTTAACCAAAATATTCTCATAGTTTATTGGCATGACATAACTAACGTAATCAACATGAGCTGAGGTAGAGTCACGGATGGAAAGACAGGAGAAGGGCGGAATCCAAAGAGGGAACAAGAGGCTAACACTAAAATTTGGCATGGGAAGCTTCGGGGAAAAAGACAGATTTTCAGAGCCGCTCCAAAGAGAGCTGAAGGAGGTCCAGCCTAAGTTCTACAGCCTGGCTGTTCCTAGCGCAGAAAGCAATTAGTGTAGTCAGGAAAGTTAAAGAAATTTTCCCATCTCTTCTTCATATAAAACAGTAGCTTTTGTCAAGACAAAGGAAGTATCGAAGAAAAAAAAGGAACCTAAACAGGATTGTTTTCATGACAACAGCTTTACTTTACACTGCCTCTGAAACCAGTACATGATTTCTGACTTGAGCTAATAAGTAGGCACCACACCAACAACAGATTTTTTACTTTCAGAATGTTGCAGGAAATTCACTTAGAGTCAAAGCATCTGCAGATTTTTTGCACGAAGAAATGCACATGAAAAACCACAATTCAAAGTTTTCACTAGACTGACAGTGCTGTGAATCCACACAAGACCTTTACCAAAAACTAAAATAGCTACACATTTTTTTTTTACTGTATGAAAAACAGTGCCCTCTGGCTTCACATTAGATGTGAATAAAAAACACAACACATTTTAGAGCATAAAACAAGTTACCTGGTCCTTATTTCCATTTTCGGTAAAGCAGTCTATGAAAAATTACATGACAATTCTCTAAATACACAAATTTGTCAAGGAATCATTATCATCAGCAGCATAATTTAGATGCTCTGAATACTGAGATCATTTGATATTTAACTTAAAATATAATCCTTATCAGACAGCTGTGCATAAGAAACTGAAACAGGAAAAAAAAAACCACAATTTTTTTCTTCACAACTGCTCTGTTCACTTGCTTTAAGTATAAAGATGGGAAGAAGCCTTATTCAAAGCCATGTAAAGGAGTTTCAATTTTGCATAACATAAGAAATGAGATTATACAGAAATAGAACATTAAAAATTTAAGAGAATTATAATTTTTCTATTGTTAAAAACCATATATACAGAGAACAACTTCCTCATATACTAAAGCTGAAAAAGGTGAGATTTAAGAGAAAGTACTCAGAAGTTGAGAACTATGTAAAAACAATGACAAACTACATTCAACCAAAGCCTACACTGCCTAGAAAAGTACTTTTATATACCAGTCACTGCCTCCTACAGGGCACATTTTGAGACAACTAGAATGTAATTTCTAGATCCAAGTTTCTTCTACCCCTTTAAGATACACATGGTATATTTCAGCACTGATAAACATCACAACTGAAAGTATTCTGTATCATTAATACAATTATCTTGGCAGGTAGTTTGTGCTATTTAAGGATGTGTTGGGAAAAGCACATTTTCCTGGTTTAGACTGCAAAAGGATAAAGCAGCAGCACTGCACACAAGGCCTGGCAAGAGAGAAGCTACCTTAGGAAGCAAGATGCACACACATCTGAAACATATCTCAAAGATACAGAAAACAAAGATTATCTAAACATATTGTTTCGTGATTTAATGTAAGTTTTTACAGTACTACAATTAAGTAGAAGTCTAGCCTAAATGAGATCTATGAGACAATATTCCAGTAACATTCTTAGTTATCTGCCCCAAAGTGTATTGTGACTTGATACTGTGACAAGTATCTACATTTTAGAACTATCTTTTAGTACCAGAATTGACTGCCTTTGCAATGAAGCTGAAAAGCTTAATTCATCTGATAGATATCTCTAGAACAGCTAAAGGAGTAGCCAGCTGATTAAAAGCACATACTTTTTTTCAGAAACGTCACTATCTGATTCAAGTACACCATCACAGTAGCATGAGATGTATTTTCTATAAATAACATTGCAAAACTTTAAATTCTTTAAGAATAAAACTTCTTTTCTGCATCGGCAATTGCATGCATTCCTAAATAGATTTAATTTATGGTATTTTTTTGCATCTGAATTGGCGTATGTGAATTTACATGTAACACAGCATGTTTGTCAAACTCATTTGTGATTAAAGTGATTATTTTGTACCTATTCCTGAAATGACACTGTATGTTCTCAGCTTGAATTTTAGAAAACCCATGGCCACATTAAGCAAAGGAAATGCTCCTTTAAAATAGCTTTCTGAAAGTTTGAGTTCCACAGGGAATTCCCCGGTGTGTTTAATTCAGAAGTAGAAAAACAAGCCTAATACCATTTTGTACAGAGGGATAAAAGGTTCAAGTATAAATACAGATCCATCTTAAATCAGGTAACTTAGACATTGCAAACTGAACCTTGCAACACTAATTCCCCAAATTAGGCATGCTTGCTGACTCTCTCAGCCATTTACTCTAGCGCTCCAGTGTCCAGGCTCATCCCTGAACTGATGCTTCCCACTTCTTTGTACAATATTTCATAGCAGCACTAATAGGCAGGGTATTCTTAGAAACAGAATTCTAACAACTTTTGAGTACAAAACTGAAGTCACTTTGGTTCATCTACCACAGATCCTCATTTGGTAACAGATACTAAAGTCTCTCTAGAGATTTCTAACCAAGGCAAGTTAGATGGTTCCCTTTAGAACCACATCATAAGAAATTAGACAGCATACCCCTATACTATAAACTGCCACCTACTAAAAAATACTGACATTCTATTTTTAAAGAGGACACTGGTTTTAAAAAAACCACAAAATACTCAGCCGAAAAGCATGCTCCAAGTAATTTTTATAAGCAGATTGAGGGAGGGTATAGCTTTCAGGCTCTTCAAATGAAAATGTGAGGTAATTTCCGCAAATCATCAGTGATGTATCTCGGTATGCTGGAAAAAAATCCCAGACACAACACTACAGATGTGAGCTCAACCAATCATCTCAAAACTTCACTTTAAGACTTCTATTAACATCTCACATAAGTGATACTAACTACTCTGACACACTTCTTTTACAGTATTGGAAAAGAGGTTTGTTAGCCAAGTGATAAATATGGCTATTTCTGTAGATAACTGGTCTCCCTTTATTTATAGATGGACATAATCACTGTTATAGAGGAAGAAACTAAAAATAATACATTGACGCTGACTAAACAGAGTAACTGTGAGACACTGAAGAAAATCCCTATCTTCTCATTTTAAAGTGACTTGAAACATCAGACCCACAGAGAAGATTTGGAAATTTCAGCGATAAGCCAGGTTATTATCTCGGACCTAAACCCACAAGCAGTTAGCTACTGAAGGGCTAAGTTAGATTTGCCCAGAGATGACGATTGCCTAAGTCAGTTATGCCTAAGTCCCTTATGCAAGGAACAGGAGTTGGTCTCCTTTAACACGAGCCCTGAATTCTGATCATGGAATATTAGTGTAATAATAGGTATCCAGTAAGTTTGAAGTCCCAAAGCCAAAAATCACTTCTTTATGAAGAAAATCCAGGGGTGATAAACAGAGGTCACCTGCCTGCACCTCAAACCCCCATTCCAGTTTTCTTTCTAGACCTTCTCTTTTAAGGAGCTGCAGAGCATGTGCCTGCTGCTGTGCTATGAGTTTCCTCAAGCAGCAATGGCACAAAATTGTCTTGATTCTTGTTAGTCCTGCTGCTGCCCACAGGCATATAAGTAGCAACAACGAACACCGACAAGTCTGGGCAGTTTTCCTTCTGCTACTATTTGGGAAACCACTATTGTTTGTAAGCATCTGTCTGCATACAAACTCGAAGGAATCAGGAGTGTTTGTGTCACACCCGGAAGATTATTCAGAAACATACTTGTCATTTACATGAAAGCTCAGATTTTGCAAATTATTATAACTAAAAGTTGCTTTAAAACTGATAGAGAGTGTTTCATTGCATTCTCTCCTTTCCTCAAAAACTCAATTATTTGAACTTTCTGACATTATAATCCAACAGTGGTCAAGAGCAAACTTAAAGGCATTTTTGGCTCGATGAATGTATTATGACTTAGCTTAAATGATCTTGCACAGTTCAACTTTTAAATATGATAAAACCCCCTTATATTCCAGTGGCAAGATGGAACACATTCTTAAGATCTCATAATAAACTCCTGAAAATTAGAGCAGAGAACATTCCAGAAGCACTAGAGAATTTAGAAGCGGTTTTCTTCAAAAAGAATTACTACACTTATGATTTCCTTTTATAGTCTTAAGAAGCTACAGTCAGTAAAAAAGAAAAAAAAATATAGCTACTCAAAAAGCAAGATAAATTCTTCAATATAAATTCAAAAAACGCACCCAACCTCAAAAGGCTTTATAAGGGAACTAGTAGCCATTCAAAGTATTTGTCCCAAAACATCCTTATCTGGGTCAACGCACACACGTCAGTGCTATACTTCTGACCTAAGACATGTCGTGTTTTTTCCTCTCCAGTGATACGCTGATATTGATTCAACAACAAGGTAATGAATCACTTATTTCTTTTGCAATAAAGTTTGTCAAGTCAAATCCCCTGAAATCAAAAAACACCAGAAAAGCTAAAGGAGGCAAAGGAAACTCATCAGGTGATCAGCAAATTACACTTGTAATTCCCTATGATACTAGCTCATTAGCTGCGTGCTATGTTACGTGACATTGCCCAACACATCCACTGACAGCAGAGAGCTGTAACTGCAAAGGGACTAAATCTACTACTGCAAAAATAGTTAAGAAAATGGTTTCATTTTCCAGTCCTGAAAGAGGCCAGTCAACGGATTAACTATCATGTCTCCAGTTCAAAGAAATGATCTGAACATATTTATTTTTTTCAACAACATAACTATTCATAAAACATTAATTAGATAGGAAATTAATATAGATACATATACAGAAATAAAATGTCATTCAATAACAAAAAACATTCAATTATATAACTTTCCCTCAATAACGTTGGATTATTATAAACTAGTTTAAAATTCAAGGTTATTTTATTTGTGTTATAAGATGCCAGTTAGTGACAAAACTGCAAGTATTCCAAATCTGAAAACAAAGGGTTGAGTTTTCTTTGTTTCATTCACTATTTTCAGCTCATTTCAGTACCATTCTTGAGAAAGACTGCCCTCCTGTGTTCACTGACCATACTATGGCTGAGATAAAACAGTCCATGCATCTGGAATTACTTCAAGCTGGCTACTTCTTTTAATATTTTTTTTTTAAATAATCACATTACTGATTCTCAGAGCGAAATTAGCCCACCAAATGTTTGCACAGAAATAAAAGGCTGGTGTAACAGCAGGGCTGCTCCTAGGGCTTTCACAGAAGGTGGTAACGCTTGCTAGCTGGCATCAGTCCTAGAAAGCCATTCTGGGCCTTTAAAATGGCATCGCTGTTTGCAGCTGCTCTTCGCTCTTAAAAGAGGTGCTTATTAAAAGCTACTAAATTGTTCGATGAAGTCCTAAAGGAATAACATGCTTGTTAGACACCTTGTAATGAGGTTAGCTATAGTACTTCATAGCACCTCTTCTAACTGCAGCTGTACAGCACCCATCTTCAGAAACATAAAATAAATAAATAAATCAAGCAGTATGAATCCATAATCACCTCCATCTCCCATGGCATATTGTTTACATGTCAAGAATCCTGCAAGTGCTTTATAAATAATTAAAACATGAAAGAACCTTGTATGGGAAAACATGGTACACAACAGTCTGTCATGTAGAAGGTCAGTTCGTAGTGAGATGGCAAGAAGAGTGACTTCGCGATTCCTTTCAATGTCACTCGGTAAGTTAAAGAAAGAAACAAATGCTCTTCATTTGGTAGAACACTCGATATTCACTAAGCTAACTGCACTTGAAAACATTCAGGAAACCATGTAGCGTCCTTTGAGCATTACACTAAAGCACTACAATACTAGTGGTAAGGGAAAAGCTTTGCTTTTAACAGTATTCAACGAAACACAAGAAGCACTTAAATAGTCACATAGGGAGCTCTAGGAAAACTCTGTTTTTTGTACGCTGCGAACACAAGACCATTGTGGTATTTGTGGATAAAAAGCAGTCTGCATGTCAATTTTAAGATGCTTGTTATTCTGAACTGGTGTGTATATATGCAACACACCTTAAGATAAATTTTATTCCAATTCATAAAAATTGTATCATTTGATGATACCTCAATTATTTATTCAGAAAAATATGATACTGAATTGAGTTAAAAAAAACCCACAAAACAACTCACATCATTCATTTATACAAGAACCTAGACATGCTTGTACTTACACAAGTACCTAAACCAGTGCTTTCAAAAACATGTTCCTTGTTTTTACACCAGCACTAGGAAGAAGCGCTACAGCCAGGGGATCACCTCCTGTCAGATACCACACATCAGGAGAAGACACATCCACAGGAGAAGGAACTTATTTGGAATGTAAGCATGACATTCATATACCTAGCTAGAATTTGCAGAACAGGTGGCACCGTTTCTGTTAAGATAGTACGGCACCAGCCCAAGTGAAGCCAGTACAGAAGTTCCTATGGCCCTTAAGGCAGGACGGAGAGAAGCCTGGCACTGCACTGAGGACAAGCATGCTGACCACTGACCACTGGCAAGGCAAGGCTCGTGCTCCCAGGACTCAGACCTGACGATGGCAGGAAGGTTCAAACTCAGCAACTGCCTACCACTCAGTAGGCCTGATGATACAGAAAAAAAACAAACAAAAAAAAGCTATCCCCAAGACATGTGACTTATTTCCGGACCAGTACTACAACATTTTCCCAAATTAAACCTCAGGATCCTTTTCATGACCCATTCCAATGAATTTCCATTCAGCAGTTTCAACTAAATACCAATGCCATCTGGAACACAAAGGCACACACCTCATCTGCCTTATCTGCTGTTCCAGTAACTACACTCTCTTCCTGCAAGGTCTCTGTTCATTCACAGCCCAAAGCAGAACCCCGCAGTACCTGTTACCAAGTGTCACACCCTGCCTGCTGGCAAAGGACCTCTAACAGAAGCACAGGAGGAAAAAAAGTGAAAAATAAAGACACTACTCTCTTACTAGAAGGCATTTTTTTCCACATGCTCCTTTTTTTAGTTCTCAAAGTGGAGAAATCAATGGTGCTTATAAACTGCAAATTCTACAAGCCAGGTGTTTTTGTCAGGGACAAGAATTTTACTCTTTTTATAGACTATTCTGACAAATTATTTTAAAAAAAGTTTACAAAGACTTCATCATCCTTTGTGCCTAAGAACTTTTTCATTTGTTTTAAATCACATTTCACCTCCTAGTCAAGGACTACAAAAAATGTACAGTAGTCAGAGACTGTAAAGAAGAAAAATTGTGAATTATCAACAGCTATGTGGAAGGAGGCGGTATTTTGTGTTTGCCAAATTACTTGAAAATGACACACTCCTTAAAGCTTTTTGACAAATACTTTTGACAAAACATTTGAGCTGAAAGCTTGCAATATAAATTAACTAATGCAAGGCAGTTTGTCTCTCTTAACTTCCAGGAATTCAGAATAATAGCAGAAAAAGTCTTTCCAAAGCTTGCCAGAATGGCTATGCATATTAGACAGGGACATAGTATTGCTTTTCAGCTGGATGTTCCTGAATTCTGTGTGACAGCTTTGTAGTTCAAATACATTATGCCTCATTACCTTTTCCTCTTACAGTATATTACTACAAGTTTCTCAGATTTTTAGCAATTAAAAGGAGACTGATATTTTAAGGAAATGTTCATTAAATACAAGGAACAAGAGACAAAATATTTTCATCTTCAGTAAATCAACCTATGTATCAAGCCACGTCTTTGATCAGCAAACCTTTGCATAAGGCAGTATAAAGAATAAAAGGGCTGCTCACTAGGACCAAGCAGATTCTTCCTTGTAAGAAACAATCTATAAATAACAGCAAAAAAACCCAAGACCCCTTGAAGATAATAAAATCTGAATAAAAACGAGTTTTAAAATGGAAACAGGAAGTTGTGATTAACTGTGTATTCCTCACAGCAATAATTTAATTATACAGAGTAAAACTACAGAGCTTTCAGAAAAGCTTCCTTAATTTCTAGATAATCTACAAGCAATTTCCTTATATGGCTGGAGAGAAATCACCGCTGGTATGCTTTAAAACTGGAAGATAAATGGCCTTTGAAACAGAAATCATTGTCACTAACTAGAATAACAAAAGTCTTGCATCACCATTGTTACAGACTCCTTTCATACAATGTACTGCATTTTCTCCCAAGTGTGGAAACCATAATGAAATCAGTAAAGGTGTTTATTGAATTTATGTAAATTAACACTGCAGTTTCACAGGGGAATGGAAGAAACAAACGAACACGAAGGCATTTAAGGCTTTCAGTATTAAAAATTCCTTCAAACACCATTAGATTTTTTTAAAAAAAATATATACAAACTGAGCTTGTATGTTGCAGGTAAAAATTAAAAGCTGTTTTGTCAATATATAAAGACACTAGACAATGAGGCGTCCCTGGCGACAGGGAGGCTGGATTAAAATGATCTCTAAGGGCCCTTCCAGCTTAGGCCATTCTATGACTCTATGATTCATACGATCTGGTCAAAAAAGATAAAATACCAAACACAGTCTGGCTAAGAGCTCCGACTCTTAATCCTGATCTTAAAATTCTAATGAATTCATCTAAATATGGCAAATCTGGTGTCACCATTTAGAACTTCTGTATTACTCAACTAATAGGGTTTTCTCTATAGAAAAGAGAGACCTCAGTGAAGAGCAGCCTTCAGCAGCAATGACTTCTCAACTTTGTGGAATTGTTACAAAAATGTTTCTTGAAATTTGGTCCAACTCGTAACATTGAAGACATAAAATCTCACAACATTTTACTCTGCAGGAGGCAGCTCCAGGAGTATTTATTATTTGGCAAGCATGAAGGTGATATCCTTTCACTTTCACCACAGAGTGTTTTGGGGCATGGTTCCCCCTCTCCCCCAAACTCTTAACCATTTTTTGAAGTAAACAGACCATAGACTTAACACATTTTGATACCAAAAATGGCCAACTTGGGCATCAGCCTAGAGCAAAGTATAATTCAGAATTTTAAAATATTAAGCTTCCAAATAAAACTAATTCACCAGCTGCTTATTTTCTAAACACCAGGTCCATGCTAAAAGCAATCAGCATGATTAACTGCCTAGATCAACAATCTAATCCCGATAGAGTCAATAAATAGCATATTAAAAATAGGTGTACTATAAATTTCTAAAAATCAGACAATAGACATGAAAAAAAATTTTGCTGTAGTTCATAAAATTTCATTCACAAAATGAAAAAAATAAAGCACCAAATAATTTTTCAAGTTTACTTTTCTAAATTTGAACCACTCAATATGAAGGACAAAACCAGTAAAGAATCTTATCCATCCTCCAGAGCAAAGCAACTCAGAATCAGGCATAACAGAGTGTAGCTCAATCATTAGGATGACTTATCACTTAGAACCTTGTCCACGGAGAAAGTGCAAGATTTGCCAAAGCCTAAAAGAAATAACTTTTAGTAACACAGTGCGAGCAGATCCATAAACAAAACTGCAATAATCTGCACCACTAGAGAAGTCATATTACAGAATTTTCACTGTTGGGGAAAAAATAATTATAAATAATACTTGCAATTTACAAAATATGAGACCTTACTGCCACCTTTGGCAATTCCTGGTAGCAGAACTCAGCTGGCAATTCTCCCTCCTGAAGATAACAGGCTAATGTAATCCCTAGTTTTCTCCTATTCATTAATTTCTCCACAATTAAAAGTTCACAGAAATCATAGTTTAATTAGGATACCTCCATGTTTTGCCCACATAACATACCTAACAGCATGCATAGATTTGTAATCACATCAAAACAATTTCAGTGTCTTTTGGATGATATAAGATTGAACTCTGGGAAATTAAATACCAGTTACAGCTTACCCAGAACATTTCCTGCAGGCACTTCCTCAAGATCTTCAAGTTCTCTTCCCATAAGCAAGTAGAGATTCTCCACAGTACAGCAAGTCATATGAGGTATCGATGGCAGATCATTTGTAGGAGAACACTGGGATGACAGCTACACAGAGTAATAAAGCAACCAGTGTTAAATATTTATCAAACTTTCTTCCTCAAAACTTCCTTGCATTCCAGAGCTGAGAAATATATTCTTGAGCACTTTAATTTCAAAAGTTAGATACTAAAAACCAACATATACTTGAAAATATTTTCCCCTTCCAAAAATACAGTCTTGTGACAAATGAGCAAATATTACCAAGAAAATAAAAAATAATGCTTTCTTTCATAATTTAGGTGTGTATTACTCCTAGAACGGTTTTGTCACTGATAAATAAATGTTTCAAAGTAAATTCACAAGTAATGAGCTTCTATGATCATAATCTCAAAACACTGAACACCATTTTTCTCAACACTATTATGCACTGTCCTACCCCCAAAAGACATTACTTTTGCCTTTGCAAGTTTTCTTTGATTCAAAGTATGCACAAACCCGACTCACTGTTAGCTAACACAACACTATGCTTGAACTGTTCTCAAAATGTTAAGGTTTACAATGAGTTTACAGACAAAATCAGCTATTAACACAATTATCTAAATTCCTTTGATATTTTTTTGAATTTTTGACTTGAACTTTTTTTTTTAACTGATTTTGAATGAGCAACATATAAAAACTTGTCAGTGTTCCAAAAGAATCCCAAGCTATGGTTAATAGTTCACTGTCACTTCTTACCTTATGCAAAGACTCAGCTGGGTCATATTTTGGGCCTAAAACAAAGATCTTTTGCCCTCTTTGCACCACGCCACTGAACACTCTAGCAAAAGCAATGAAAGACTCCTTGTTGTCTGCTTCCTCTTTCATTGCCTTTGAGGTCACATTCTCTACTTGAGCAGAGAGCTGTTGCTCTTCACCTAATCACAGTCAGAAAAACATATCAAGTGTAAGAGCAGTTTCTACTTCATCATCTGAAGAAAAAAACCACCCAATTACATATTACCCTATCACGGGTGGCAACGCATTAAAAGATGGCAAGAATGCCCCACTGTAACTCATAATCCAGTCCTGTTGCTTATTCCCTGCTTTTGTACGAATTTATTGTTAGACCATTTGTTTGTTTGTTTGTTTTAATGAAACTGGTACTCTCATAAAAACTTGAAGGAAGTGGAAGTTATACTGGCATAAAGTATGCTAATAACATGTCCATAAGAAGGTTCAAGCTAAAAGCTAAACAAACCTGAAACTTCAGATTGAACCTTTCTCATTAAGTTTTTTCAGCAAAGCACCTCCTTCAAGCATCATTTATCTTCACTGACTCAAAGTACTGGCACCAAGCACATTCTCAGGCTATTGGAACAGGTACCCACAGCACAAGTACAGCATTTATGAACTTTCTCACAAATCCTTCCTCGCCCTTCACTCAGTTCCGTTTATTAAACTGCTTGGACTGGCATGATTCTTTTTAAGGCACACGGCCCTGTGACAACACCTAGATACTACTATTAAATGTCCTCTGATAACAGCAGGTAGCAGAGCATTACACACCTTTTGTATCACCCATGTTCCCAGTTACTTCAGGTGAATTTTCATTGGGGGGCTTTTCTGACAGCTCCTTTCCTTGATTTGCTGCCAATTTTTGTGCATGCCTTTGCTTCGCAAGTTCACGTCGATGAGCTATTTCTTCTTGAGTTAAAGGCCTACATCGTATTTTAAAGCGTTAGTATTTGAAAGTGCAATTTATTTTAAAATGAAGTAAATCACAATAATTAGAATACTATATTTGGCTTAAGTAAAAATTTATGCAAAATGCCTTCTGTCCCCATGATACTATATATTTTAAGTCAGCTTACACTAGCAAACTCTTCCTCTAATCATGTTTAGGAAGAGGTCACCATGTTAAACTTCTGTTAATTTTGTTAAAATAAGTCAAGTTTCCTCCACTGACATGTGAATTCTCACTTTTTCAGAAAAGATCTAAGCCAATTTTCACCATGTCCAGCATGTTATCCTGAGCTAGAATGACAACTAAGACTAAGCATACAGTATGTTAATACCAGGAAAGAAACTAACAGACTTTTCTTCCAAATACACAGTGATCAAATATGGTCACTTAAAATTACTTGTGGTACCTTTATTATTTTAAGGTAGTCTTTATGGTAAGCTTTCAAACACAGGCAAATCTTTGCTTGCTCTAGCTACCTTTCCATAAAGTGAATAGCTTCATAATGGACAAAAGACTTAGAACTGAGACAACAATATTAAACGTTAAAAAAAAAAAGGAAATAAAATCTTAATTAAGTTACGTGGATACATTTTTTCAATACTTTCCACACTCCTAAACAGGGAAACAACCCATCACTTGAGGGCACAAGTTTCCATGTGTAGCCAGTAGAGACACTTACTGGACAATTATTCTGCCCTTAATTGGATTAATTAGGGGAGGAAAGCCCTGAACACATTACGAGACTAACTCAGTGCCAGTAAGATTTTATTTTTATCTTAACATGGATGCTTTACTGTAAATAATACATTCTGCAAGCAACTTTATTTTAAAAATAATGAAACCCTTCATTTTCTCAAGTTCTAAGAAGAATTTTGTTGGAATTGAATGTGAGAACTAAAATTCCACTGAAACTCTGAAACAAAGTTATGATGCTTCTCTTGAACCCAAATGTTCAACTCAAAAGAGTAAGAAAACTATACATAAACCAAAAATCTCTCTAAAACTGACCCAAGAGGCACCTCGAGATAAAACGTTAAGAACGCGAAGCACAGACTTACAGAACGCAGAATGCAGGACTGATACTTTACACAACATAGAAAAGGCAAGAGCAAGACAAAATTGCCACCACAAGTTTCTCAGCAATTTCCCCTCCCCCTTTTTTCTTTTCCTCTTTTAAAAGTCATCTCTTAAACAATCACTATGACAGAATATGTATCTCTGAAACTTGGGGTAGTGTTGTATTTCTGTTCGGTTTGTTTATTTTATTGCAAAAGAGAGTGAGGCGTAACAATACAAAACGCAAAGCAGATGGTGAGAAGAAAACTTTTTTTTTATTATTTTTTTTTCCCCTGAAGGCAGCTGTTCAAAGCTATTTAAGGGTTTGGAATGTCTGAAAAATTCCCAGAGGGGAGAGATTGATAGGGAAAGTCCAGATGAAACAGCTGAGGGTGACATAAATGCAGTCTATGTATGATGGCACAGTACACACATGAGGACATATGTATACATGCCAACATATTTTATTGTCCAAAAATATTTTTCATTTGTGTAAATAACTGTGAGAGTAAATGAAAAAGTATAAATTTTTTCCCCTTAATTTTAATTTTAAAAGTATCAGGTGTCAGATAGCCTTAATCCCAAATGTTAAAGGTAGCTTAAAATTCTGAATGCACTGGTGTAAGTTGCAAGACACAAACACCACAATTATATTCTCAATTTGGTAAAAAGTAGACTCAGTGTGGGTGGAACATTAGTTAGCAGATACAACCTAGACTTCCGTCCTGGTTTCTGTCAGCCTCAATTTCTAAAAAATTAGTCACTCCCGGTAGTATCATTAGAAAACACAAAAAGATAATATTGTCAAATAAATCTTTATATAGAATTGTAACACGCTCAAGCAGAACATGGAACAAGATTAATGCACATAAGGCACTAGATCTAAAACAAACCCAGTTTTAAATTACACCCTTATCTATTCAATTTCTCCAGCTGGCAAAACTAATCAGAAGGGAAATCAATTTTGAACAAATGCTGCCCAAGCCAGAAGAAAGATTCTCTCCTCTTCTTCCCTACCACATCTCTTCCCCCACCTTTTTTCACTCCTTAAGAAAGGATCTACAGCCTCAGAATACTGGCAGAAAAAAGGGACCGTGCAGTCACACAAAACCAGTAAATGAAAATTCTGAAGCAGAACAAGATTCCCTACCTCCAGAGAGATGTTGCAGCATGCTGACACCACACACTGAACCAGGCACAAGTAACAGAGCTACCAGATAAGGCATCCCATTATTACTAACTCATTTTAAACTCCACTATGCGGTAAACAAATGCTGTGGACATAATAAAGTGGAAAGGAGTATAATATACATAGTATTAACATTCAGTAGTTTGTTGATTAAATGCACCAGATTTCAGGTCATGTAAGCAAGCTCCTGCCAACTACTTCTTTATCCCCACATGCCCGAGGGATAATCCAGTTATAGTTCAAACTGAACAACAACTAAACTTCTTCAGGTAGTCAATCCTCTGAAAACAATAGCTTTTCTGCCCTTCCGTGTTATCAAAGAGAGACTTCAACTCAAAACACTTCAAAAACTCCTAGTGAATAATCAAAACAAAACGCCCAAACATAAACTGGCCTCTGATTATGCCAAAAAGTGTTGTTTATTTTTTTCACCTTTTAAACTTCAGACCATTCTAAAAAGGAAACACCACAGTCAGAACATCCACCGATTTCCAGAAGATTGCTACTGCCATCAACAAGTGTCTGTGATGCATCTCCCATGCCATGAACAACGTTTTCAAGTGGCTGAGAACACTTCCTTCCCATGCAGTACCTACAAGTTCAAATTCCAAGAGCTCATGGACACATGCTTGACTTCATGAAAGTAAGGGGGTAATTTCTATTAACAACTTTAAATCCAAGTAATTTAAAGAGAATCTCCTGGATTACTCTTCACGACTCTGCTCTTCAGAGCTAAGTCCTAGTTAAATCACTGGCTGCTGTTCTGCTCACCATCTGGCCCTCAAAGATTTCCAACAACAGCATCCCTAAATGACAGCTCTCTCAAGTGCAGCTTATTTCCTACAATTTAGCACATAGCACGTCCAGTGGTCTTCCTAAACCTTCTGAAGTTCACTGATTTTGTATTAAAATGCTTAACATCTATAGAACTATTTCCATTCACAAACTACTACACAATTACTAAGATTACGTCCTATCTTTTCTATTGCAACTGAAAGCACTAAGCAACTCACAGTAGAAATAAAGGTGTATACACAAAATGAACAACTGAAAATTAGCCAATTCAGAATTTACATGAAATTTCATACAACAGTCTTACAGGGGTCCTGCAAAGGGGAATACTCGATAGCTGTTTCGTATTATATTACATGGTGATTATCATTGATTCTGAGATACATACTGAAGGTAAGATAACATCAAGCTGTCATACACTGCCTTGAAAAACACTCTTGACTGATATGCTGACCTTTGATTTATCTTCTATACTAAACATGCAACAAAGAAATAAGAAATTTGAAGCAAAACACTTCCAGAATATTAAAAGTCGTTCTCTTAAACTTACAATTACACAAACTGAACTAGGTCCAGAGATTCAGGTTTCATCCATTACTAAATATTCCCTCTCCTAGATCAGTTCCAAAGGTCTTGGCTGGATTCAAATGTGTACTGTTACAATGAAATTTATTTCATGGTAACCATAAGTAGGGTTTTTATTTTCAAAAAGCGTTAACTATTACTCTATTAATTATGTAACTGGGTGCCATCTTCTTAATCTGCAAATCTGACAGGCTGTTCAGATGACTCATACTGTATTAATTTCTAACGTACTAGCTACTATTTAGAACAAACTATTAATACAAACAGAAGATTAATTTTCTTGCAAGAAGACAGTAATTCCTCACAGAGCCTGGAGCTTTATAAATGTTCTCTTTTGATCAGGAATGTAATGTCTCCAGCTGAAGGTTGGGCAAAAATCAGAGGATTTACATTTTCTGCAGTACACATTTTAGGAAAAATTAGAAAGGAAACAGATGAAGTGCACTACAACCTGCTAGTTTGACATATGCAAACAATCTACACCACAAAACAAAGATCACCATTATCATCATAATTTCATGCAGAATTGTATGAGAAAGAGTCTATTCATGGTGATACCTAACAAAAAAAAAAAAAATAACTCAAGCTGACTAAGGAGAAAGAAGCACTTTCCATATTATTTCGAGGAAAATAGTAAGGGTGTTAGAGATTTTGCACCCCCTAAAATTTTAGTACATCAGATTATCTGGTGAATAGACATTTTACTACCACTAAAAAGAATTATAATTTCTTTAGTACACTTTTTTACATTAAAAAACAGGATTTTAAGAACAATGGACTTGAAGTAACATAAACAATTTGCCTCCTATTGCTGACATTGCATCATGTTGCTGTGTCTTTTCTACATAAAGATTTACAAAGTTTGAGGATTTCATCTTAAACATCTGACGTCCACTTTACATCTTCACAATATTCTATATCAAATACACAAAGGAACAGCTAAAATTACTTGAAACTAATTGTAACTAATTACTAAATATTTCTCTTTAACACTGGGTTAGAGGAAGACAGAATTCGGAACCTCAGGAATAACACACAACATTTATACTCTAATACCTACAGGTCAACCTCTGCTTTTATTTAGACACCTACGCTCAAGTTTTTCCAAAGAAAGATAAACATAAAATACTAACCTCTTGTAACCTGACCACAAATTATTTCTCCATGTATTCCAGTGATGTAACAGCTGACAAACTTTATTTACTTAAACAGTAAAAGCACAAACACAGCAGTTTTAATATCAAATCTATTAATTTTTTAAGTCGCCTTCTAGGAGGTATTAGCTGCCAACAGCAGTCTCAAAGGAGATTGTTTTAATTAAAAATCCAACCTTTGTTATAATTTATTGTACACCCTGGAATTAGAAGAGCTTTTTGCTTTTCCCAACGTATGTTTAAGAAGTATTACAAGCAGATGGCAGAAATAAGGCAAAGTATAAAAACTGCAAAGTCAGTTTGCATCCTCAAAAGAAATTTACAGAAAGGTAACGTTACTCAATACCACGTTACAAAAGGAAATACAGTAACATGGACCTACTTTATTTTCCTCAGGAAGTTGAAAAGTATGCCTTGTCAAAATAAATAAACTCCAAACAAAAAAAAAAATAGTGAAAAAAATCTCAAATTTTTTACATGCTTAAAAAGCCCTCAAAGGACGCAAACCACCTAGCAGTCAAACAGCAAAATTCACAAGAACATAGTCATGGCTCCTCAAAATTAACATGCAAACGGAACACATCACATGTATTAATATTCTTAAATAGGTTAATGTGAAACCCCTGTTAACTAACATAGTGTTCTTCCCTATGTTCATGCATTCTTACGGAGCATCCTCATGGAATGACAGTTTAAATGTTGGATCTCATGCACTCCACACATCACTCAATTCTGGTAAGGACAATCTTCACTGTGTAACTGTAAATACCACTCAGCGGCCAAGATAATTCAAACACGGCCTTAGGAGTCACATTTGCACAATGTCATGTTTTTAAAATGCTGTGTTTTGTTGCACATCTTTCTTTCCTCTTTAAAAGTAACCTTCTTTTCTAAGAACTGCTTACTTGTAGAATATTAACAATTAAAACATCAAGAAATGGACATTTAGCTATATTACTGTTTTTCAAAAAATGGAATCCAACTGTCCCTTCAAAAAAAAAAAATACTACCTATGTGCAACGCACCTCTTCTCTTGAGCTCCTGCATATCACCTCTTGAACTCCTTCAGAAAAACTACTTGTTGAAGAAATTTTATTGCACCTCAAGAATTCATGAATCATTTTCTCAGATAAGTATCTAATGAAGATCAGAAAGTTAAATGTTACATCTTCTTACCTTGGTTTATTGTGTGGCAATGCCTTTGCATCAACAGCAAACATTTTGGAAACAAATACAATAACCGGGGCTGTTTCTTCACTACTGCATTTCATAAAAGCTGAGGAAACATAAAGTGAAGTTATCTGCACAATTTTTTCCCAACAGTATGGGCAAAAACTATGGAATTTTATAGGAATTGGTTTTTATTTCCTATTTCAATGGACGATATGTTAAAGATAAATCCACAGGAAAAGTAGAAAATTACTCTAGCCTAATGCTATGATAACACTATCCATATCTTCAAGTTTGTTTCACAACAAAATAATACGAGCAAAATTGTAAAAATAGAACTCTTCATAGCAAGTCACGTATACTCCAACTAAACATACTGTTTTGACATTTAAAGTTGAGTTCATAGCCTGGTTTATATCAGAATGAAAATAAAAAGCAGCTTTGCACCAAGATCAAGCTATTTATTCAAGGTATTCTACTTCCTTTAAAACTAAAGGAGGAAGTTCTGCAATTGTCCTGATGCTCACGTCTTCAGGAAACCATAACAACGTAACTCCAAGAATGGATATTCCTCAAAGGATGAAAGATCCACACAAAAAACTTATTCAACACTTGGAAGATTCCCACTGTTCAAAATTTCCACCAACACAGAACATAAATCTTCTCCTACACTTCTCTCTTTCATCTGATGTATGAGAAGACTATCTTGTAACGTGCTTGAGCAAACGAAGTGCAAGACTGGTACTACAATTAAGCAAGATATTCACTGTATGTGAAGTACATTATTTTTTCATAACCAAGAGTAGCAAGATCTGAGTTAGCAGAGGCAAATTTCTAATTAACTTACAGTATTAAATAGTGTTTGGGAAATACAGGGTTTGTAAATGTTCACTAAAGTATGAAAGTATCAGTTGCCTCACCCCCCAGGAAACAATTCCTAACAGTCTATCAGTTTGATGTTCACATCTCAACTGGAGAGTTGATATCTCACCCCTTCAGATTTCTTGTAGCTCTCTTCAAAACACTGTTCCATAAGCACCTTTCACCACACATACAAAGTTAAAAAATATTTTTAACTGTTACTAGCCTAAGAATGGTATCTTTTAATTTTTACTAAACTACGTCTTGAAACAGCAGAGAACATTTATTACCTTGCAAAAAAATGTATTCTGGTATATTCTGTAGAATATGTAGAATATGTTTGCAGAACATACATAATGAGGCCTCTTTGTTCCCTACAAACCAGTCTGAAAAGATCCTTTAGGAACATTCTTTTTCAGACTGACAAATCTGGAAGAAAAATGTGATTTCATATATTCAAACCTTTACATCACCTGGAGCTTGTCTAAAAAGCATGAATATACGAGATTGAAGAAAAATGCATGGCCATAAAAGATAAGACATGGTACTTTCACATGTCACTGACAAACATCCACAAAGGTACTACAAGTAAAATAATTACAAATCTAGAGATTACTACGTATTTATGATCCACAGGCAAACAAACCCACCAAGACAGAAACAACCTTCATGTTAATGGAGAACACCCACTCACCGCTTTTCAGTTCCTGAGTTTCTGGTGGCAAAGAATCAAATGTTCTAGCTCCAACACACATCAGCTTTTCCACTCTCTCTGCAGTGATGTCAAGAGGACTGGGAAGCTTATTACACACCATGGCTAAAACATATTGCTAAGAATACATATTCATACATTTATGCTTCTTTACTTAATGCAAATAACAGGAAGATAAATGCTTTCAATGTTTCTTTAAATGAACCTTATCCACTGACAGCAACAACAGACAACTAAGATGCAGCTCTGTTAGAAGTTCAGCCAGCTCCCTCTCAAGCCAGCAACAATTTCTGGCATTTACCCAAGGGCAGAATGGAAAGCTAAGTAGGGGTGGCTCACCCTGTGTGCAACTGGGAAACCAAGCACAGCACAACTGGGGCATGATTTACAGAACTAATTAGTACTTACGCATCAATAATTTGTGCGTACCTACCATAATACATATTGTATCATATTATAAATGATGACAAGACTGTCCGCACAGCAGACAAACAGCAAAGGCTGATCCTGGACTAATAATGCATTTGCCTAAAACAACACCAGATACTTTCAGAAGCTCATGGACAAGAGTACTTAAGATACTTAATATTACAAGTGAGAAAACAGGTCCACTAGCACTGACACAGACTTTAAAAAAAAAGGGAACATATCACACCAAAGCACACACTGAAACATGTGAGCGCTCTTCAAAGTCTGAGAATTGCCAATAGAACAAAAATAGTATTTTCCTTAAGGATACAGAGGACTGCATCAGATATTGGAAGCCACTGGCTACAGATGGCATTAAGATGAACTTTAGGGTCTGCGTGCCGTGACTCCCGTGCACCAATTTTCAATCCCAAGGAGGTGACTATCTTTTCGATTTTTTCTTTGTCTCTGTAGGGAAAATAATAAACAAATTGAGAAAAACAAACAAAAAAACAGTAGCAATCCTTAACAAGTATCTACAACATCTATGGAGCAGATAAAAAAAAAAAAAAGTGACGACAGCATGTGAAAAGAGATGCCCTGAAAATCTTAAAGGTCTTCTCACCTTTTCATAACAGCTTCATACAGACTCCATATGTTGTCCAGCACCAACTGCACGAACAAAGGTTTCTTTCCTTTTGACTGGTAGAACAGAAACAGCTAATTACCAGCAATTCCTGCCTTTTACAATAGGCTTAAGACTGCAGTTCTAGCTGACCATTTCTATCAGAAGGATGCAAAACCTTTATTCAAAATCAAGACAGTTACTCGTTTCTACACCAGATCACTGCTTCTACACTTTGTCTTATAAGAACGGTGTAAGGCACAAAATAAACGTGAAATTTCAAAGTGAAGAACAAAGGTTTCAATTTCAGAAAAAGAGCATGATAAACAGAGACATCTACCTTGAGCCTGGTTATCACCCTTTTTATAAACTATTAATCCTCACTTACGAAAACACAAAATCATCATTAAATGAAAATAGGGAAACTCCTTTCTCCTCTCAACTTTTAGTGGTGGAAACACTTAATGTAAGAGAAATATAGCTTTCGGGTCAGGGTTTCAGTACAGCATTCAATGGAATTCTGTTCAAGTAAAAAATTATTTCTAAATCCTAAATCCTTTTGAATGGTCAGTTTTGGAACCTTCCCTTGTCCAGAGGCTGGTGCAAGGCTATCCTCATGACTTTGTACCTCCACTGATATCAACTGAAAAGGTATTGAGGTCAATTTTCAGAATATACTATGAGAAACAGAAAAAAACCCACAACGAACCAAAATAAAAACCAGGTAGTATTTCTGACAACCTCCCTACCTGATCACCTTTCATTATCTTCTTTGCTTTTGTATTTAAATAATAATCTCCCCATAAAGTCTTCAGAAGTACGGCAGGCTTGATTCCAATCTTTTGGCTGTACAGTTTGGCAAAATGCTCAATGCTGGAAGGAAAGAAAATGCATCTTGATACAAGTGTCAGGATGTTTACATGCGCTGATCAGCCTAAGCAAGATACAGTTTATGTGAAAGTCACACGCATCTCCTATCCTTGTTTTATTCCCATTTTTCCAAATGTCTTCACTTTAGCTCACATTGTTTATCATTTACACCTGCAAAAATATTTAGTCATAACAGCTTAAAAATACTAGGAGTATTTGTATGTTTTTGTTTTGTCTCGAGCCAGCTTCAAGGTTGAACTTGTTTATTTGAAATAAATATTTCTGTACTACGCCCTCAGTAACAACTGAAAAGCGTAATACAAAAGTTCTAAATAATTTATGTGATGACTCTCAAATTTATTGCATGAAAGACATCCCATACCACATTTAACTATGGTCTGTGACCAGAACAGTACAAGTTAAAAACCAGGTATCCTTTCTGAGTCACACTTCAGCTATCAGATGGTGATAATTCTTTTTATAATTAACTACTTAGGAGCACTTCTTGTTCTTTGAACCACTGCCTTAATAATAAGTAAAACCCAGAAAATAAAAACTGTAATGCCATAATTGTGTTATAAAGCCAATTGTGTTTTTCGGTGGCTCCCAGGAGCAGGCTGCTTATGACCTACAAGAGGAGTCCTCAATATTCTCTGGTTTCCTTGCTGACAATGTTCAGTGAGCAGTAATAGAAAAATCCACATATACATTCCCTGTGAATGCAGAAACATGTATCTGTTTACAATCAGAACAATCCTATTCACAGAAAAATTGTAATTGATATGTTCTTAGAAATCCAGAATTCTTCAAATTTTACACACCTAAAAAAAGACCTACCCATGTCAGCAAGACATAAGCTATAAGTTCTGAACTAAGACCAAAAATGAGATTATTTATTTTTCAAAAAAACTACCCCAGACTCTGAACAGGTGTTGTGCCAACAGCTCCTGCACACGTATTTATGGCATTTTTCAACATTTGAGGATTATGAGAAAAGCATATGTACTGATTACACAGATGAGGCTGGCAGTGCCTAATGGCTTAAGGAACAGAACCCACAACGATGTAAGAGCAGTCAAGGCTGATTAAGAACAGGCTCCATCGATCCATATTTCACCACGGGGTACTGCTGGCACTACAGAAGTGCCTCTTGAAAATAACGAAGGAATAAATTCCTTTCCCACTTCCCTGTTATATGATTCAACAGAACTAGGGCCTGCCAATTCATCAGAAAAAACAAAGTAGCATCAGAAAATCCAAAATCTTCATTTAACCTCAACAAATACATTAAAACATGTTCAGAATGTGAAGGAAGAATTCAGAATTAGAACAGGCACAAATAAGAAAACTAGCAGGTAGGAGTCCTCTTATTTGTCCAAGCTCTAGGCACATTTTGTGGGATAAAGAATAGATTAACACAAATTAGTCTGTTGTGTGATGTATAAACAGTCTGACCCAAACCCAAGAGCAGAATACAAACAGTCCTCGTCTAAGTTAGATGCATAAATGTTTTTGGCTGAGACTCAGTCTTGTACAAGGATAGTTCAATCAGTAGAATCTTTACAAAGTTTCAATATACAAAGGAGAACGAGATTAAAACTTGGGAAATCCTGGCAAACATGGGTTTTAGCCTCATATTCAATAAAAACATTGTAAGTTTTTATAAGGTCACCTTATATCATTATAGCATGGGAAAAGAATAAACAAAAAGCCATCAAGCCTCTCTAGTATACCAATATATCAATCCTAAAACTAAGGCTTCATCATGCCTAGCTCATTTACTCCTCTCATTCGAAGTTAAATTACAACCAACATTTAGATTTCTGCTGTATAGAAACTCTGCAAATCAGGTTCAAGCTACTTGACAAATATTTCAAGTGACATGGATATAGTAAATACAAAGAAACAACTAAAGCTTGATCAGTTATCATTCAACTTCAGATTAAATCAGCATATAAGATTAATCATCCATCATACATTCCATTCTGCAGAAATAGCAGCTACTAACTTATACCAAATGGTAATAGCTTTGGGGAAATTTTTTTTTTTTTTAAAAAAAGAGAATCAACATAAGGTACTATCTCTGGAAACAACAAATTAGAGACTCTCAAGCCTTAAGCACGCTTTGAGAGACATTTTCTCCTCCACCTCTCCGTACATACCCCAATGTTACTGCAAATGAGATGCATAACCTGGAAGTACATAAGAGAGTAAACTCCTGTATCAAACAGTTCAAAATGAAGTACTTTTTGCTAAACTTCAGAGGTAGAGAAACAAATCTATTTACTGCCACATTTGTATGGAATTTAATTCTATCTCCAGAGAAATTATCAGAGGAAAAGAAAGGAAGATAACTATCTGAAGTCACACTTTTACAAAAACAACCATTATATTCACCTACCATTTAAGAACAATATTTCTCATTAGATAGATGATCATGGGGTGTTTATGACCACATGCTTATATCAGAATGTAGTTCTGTAGCCTATAAAAACTTAATAGTTGATCATTTACTTGCAAATATCAAGTAGCTTGATCTAAAGAAATAGCTTCTAAATTACTTTTGAGCTTATAATTCTACTTATTGTAACAAACTACTCCACTGCATAATTTTCTTCAAGAAAACATTTGTCTTAATGTTCAGCATTCCCTGGCAGCACACTTAAAATGCTAATCCTAAACCTAGGCCATCTTTGAACTTTCCAAACAAAAAACTTAGCTTTTTGTTTTCATTTATTCCCTCCCACAGCCTTTGTCAGTATCCAAAACAAAAGCAAGCTGCAAATTGCCCAATCTTTTATCCATATGGGACAAAAATAGCAGATAGCTCTAAATCATTTCACCATCCGCTAACGTTCACATTTTGTCTCCAAATTTGAACAAGTTTCTAACAGCTGCATCACAAATATTCTGTACAACAACAGTTTACTAGCATAATCCATTTTTGCCATGGAATTTCGATGAAAAATTACAAGTCGTGAAAGCTAAAGCCTACAGAAATCAAAATACTGTTCCGCTGTACAACATAAACCAGAAGGGTAACAACCTAAATATAGAACTTCATTTAAGAACTTGACTTTGACTTAAAATCCTGGAGCTGACTTTTTTTTTTTATAAGGTTTTGCAATATTAAAGACATGCACTGTATCACCAAGTACAGCTTTTTAATTATATTTTCATGATGAAGACAACAACTCCATCTTGTGGCTAGCAATCAGAACACGTGTAACCTTTACACTAGCCTGCTGCCCTTGAAAACCAAGAACAGGATTGAAAACCAGAACTAATCACAAGCTCCAATGCAACAAAATCCAGAAAAAATCTGAAATTTTCCATCCCCAAATTTTTATGTTTAAGTAAACATCTCTGCAATGTTCTTTAGCAACTGCTGAAACAGAAATACATAGGTATTGGGTAACAAGAGGCGAGAAATGCACCTGAATGAAAATAAAGTACTACAACCTATCAAATGCCAGCAATTAATAAAATACTAAGTTTACCAGACTAGGCTGGACACTACAGTGGGTTCTGCAGCTCCTGTGTAAGTAAAACAGGGGTCCGTGTTACACAGATGACAAAGCTGGTAGTATTTTCAGCTGTCCAGTGTTGATAATATATCAGAACTTATTATATATAAAGATGCATATAATAGAAAAATCTATAAAAATCTTCAGAAATATGAAGCAACTGAAAATACTTTAACTGCAGTGATCAATTAAAAAAAAAAAAAGTTAGTAACTAAATACCAGACTTACCCAAAACCCCAGCCATCAATCGCACTGGCAAACACCACATTTCCATGGTCAGGTGAAAAATAAAGATGTGAATCATCAGTATCTTCCAATCCAGCACTCCAGTCATAAATCTGATCTCCTGATACTGTGTCTGAAATAGTTTCACTCTCTGATTCTTTCTCAGCTCTTTCTTCTAAGACTTTAGAGGTAAAGAGTGTTCCAGTGACTGCATTGATCTACAGAAGGATATGTAAGAACATCCTAAGATTCATTCACTCTTTCACAATCCTTGCAATTAAACAATTACACTGCAATTCCCCTCACCCTCTAAAATATAAACAACCTTGTTTTTTAACAAGATAGCATGCCTGTGATTTATTTCGCAATTTAAACCAGAGCTTGTGCATCTAATCCCGCCCATTGGAAGACAACACGACTTTGATGAGACTAACATTTCAACTTAAACACCCTAACACCCTGCCTGTGAGAAGGGAACCGGGTATAGAGTATCACGTGTAATACGCTTTGTCTCCCAGAACAAGAAATGGTGCGATAGGAACTTGGTGTTGCCAACAAACAACAACGGAGGGCAAAGTGAAACAAGGGACGTAAGTGCTTAAAAGCAAACTGGGGGAAAAGACAAAAAAAAAAAAAAAGTTTCAAGGCAACTTTACTTGCAACATAAAAGATTAATTAACTTTATGCCTGCATGCATCCATCAATATCAGGAGCAGTCTAAAGATATTACTTGTTTACCTTCAAATAAGTTAAAGCAATCTGACAGGAAGAACAAAACATGCAGCATATTATTTCTAAAAATGAAGACTCCTGATGACCTGTCAAGAGGCATTTTACACTTTTCTCTATCACAGGCATACTGAATGAACCTCAACATCAATTAGAATTAAAATGTATCTCAGTGTTAAAAATTAGACTAAAGGTCACAGTTCTTCAACCCTCAAAGTAAGAAAATAACAGTTCTGCGGCACTAAATCTATTCCAGCTATAAAGTAGTGAAAACTGCTCAATTCAAGAATGGAGAAAAAGGAAACAAAAAAACCCCAAAACCTCAAGAAATCTGTGGTGTGTAAACATGACACTACAGCATGAATACCTGTTCTAAGATATTCTTAAGGTGCATGTATGCTTCCTGAGGGGTCAGCTTGAGCTCCACAATCAAGCGATCAATTTTATTAATCACCAGTACTGGACGTATATTTTCTAGCCACGCTTGCCGTAGAACTGCTTGAGTCTATTAAGAAGGAAGTGGGTTTTTAAAAAAAAATCCATTACAGAAAGCTTGATACCACAAAAGTGATGGAATGGTAAAGAAAATGACAGTGTATTTCTAAAATTTAATTAAGCATATAATAAACAAAAATAAACATATAATAAAGGACAGGCTGACATTCAAACTATATGACTCCCATAGTGTTAGCTTTTTTGTTTGTCTGTTCGGCCCAACCATCAATTTCCTGCAAAATTTCACTGCAAAAAAACACCCACAACAACAAAATAACCCAACCTTAGACAAGCAGGACTTGGGAAAAAAAAACAATCTCAATGTTATTTTGCCTTTTTTCTTTTTTTCACCTTCGAGAGCCTAAAAGCTCATGCAAAGATATTATTTCCCTTAAGACACTTATTTCTTCTCTATACAAATACTGCACTATCTGAAAAACTGCATCCTCACTGTTTTGAGACATGACACCCACTCACCAGTGCTGGCTCAGTTTTTCAGCACAACTACAAAACTATCCTGCCATACCTCAAGTACATTGCCATTTATTAAATAATACTTCTTAAACCAGCTTATCCTTTACTTCTACATAATAAGAATTTGCTTACTCTGCCTTCTCTACCTTCTTTCTCTATTTAATATACTTTATTTCACCTGTGGACAGACTCCTTCAACAGCATCCACCACTATGATGCAACCATCACAGAGTCGGACAGCAGTAGATACTTCTGAAGAAAAATCCACGTGCCCTGGGGAGTCTATTAAATTGATCAGATACTCCTGATCACCTAGGATCAAACAATAAATTAATATTTCAGAACAGTTTTCAAAATTATTTCTTGTAGCTACTTGGTTATACTGCTTAAGCTATTATTAATTTCTGAGGACCATATTGACAGTAACTGTGCTTAAGAAAAACCCCAGTAGGACAGGATGGCCATCAGCAGCATAACAGCTAGTGGCTTGTGCCTAACTGGTTTTAATTTCACTCTTAATGCCAATCTTCATCCTCCAATGCCCAAATACCTTTGGAAAATTAAAAACAAAATGCACTAGCCAACAAAATAAAGAAAAAAACCCACTCTAGCCCTGAAGAAGCTTGTAGAAGCATTAAAAATAGTCAACCAAAACACAAATCAACTGCATTAGTCTGCATTTTAAAGATACATCACAACAGACTATCATAAAAAACAATTTATTGATAAAATGCCTCATTTCAACCTCGTGGATTTTTTAAAACATGCTTTTGACTCCATATCACTAAAACACCTTCAATGTATTGATATAGAAGTGTTCAATACTTTCTACATTACTGCTCCCAAAAAATTCTGCTTAGCAGTCTCCAGTCAACTTTCAATGAACTCAGAGCATTTATCATCAGACATAATCAAAGATCAAATAACTTTCCTGTTTCAGAAGTTGTATTAGAGTCTGAATTTCAATACAACAGAAAAACAGCAGAAAAGGTTCTAACCATCAAAAGCAAAGTCATTTCAGATTCAACAGTAAACCAACCACAGTTTACAACACTTAGCTGGAAGATGATCAGTTTCAGCTGGTTTTTACAATCGAAAGACTAATGGTGGCCTTTCCGCTTGTGCAATTTTTCTGCTTGTTACCCTTCTTTTTCTGCAAAAGCTTGTTAGTAATGTATTTCATGGTTTTCAGTCACCTAAGGATAAGACTGGTGAGGAACATGGCACGTAACAAAGATGAGATTGCAAGTACACTATAAAAACCCCTCTGAACAACTCACAACAGAGCATAAGCAGGCACTATAAATTCTGTACAAAATCGTTGTAAATACTGTACAAAAATAGATATTAAATTTTATACTTGCCAGCATCAAAAACTTACCTTTCACAAAGTGCAGCGAAATTGCACTAGATTTCATTGTTATTCCTCGGATCTGTTCATCTTCTCTACTGTCTAGATATCTCAGCTGTATGCAAACACAAAAGAAGGGTGGTAAGTCTGCAGAATTACCTTCACAAGTTACTTACCAACTGTCAAAGGGCATGACTGTGAGAACATGACATTTAGCAAGACCAGAAATGGAAATTCCTTAGTCATCCCTAATTTATGATCTCAGCATATACACATCTTAAGTTCGTTCAACTTTACCTTTCCTGCCAAGCGGCTAGAGATTATTCCATTGCTAGATATTAAACAATCAGCTAGAGTAGTTTTGCCTGAAAAGAAAAATAAATTAGTTTAAATTAATACAGACAGTAGAAAAAGATGCAACAATATTACTGAAGGTGACAACATACAGTGTTCTAAGGTATCAAGATTAATAAAGGTTTTAAAATGCCACTAAAGTACATACTAACTTTAAAGAAAATAGATTTGATTATTCAACTTCACCTGTTGGGTACATACAAATTTATTTTTGAAGAGTAGATACAAAGTTACCCGTCATGACTGGAAAAGCAGTTGAAATAACAAACAATACATCTGAGCCTCAACATATCAGGCAATTAGACAAAATATTTGAATCCCAAACCAAATATTTATTATTTACACCGATGTAACAAACTTCTTCCATTAAGCAAACACAGAAGTACAACAGCCTACCTCACACACAATATTTTTACTCAGGCATTACAGCATTCAGCATCACAACAGCAGAAAACACTCCATCTCAACAACTCCAAATTGTTATAATGTAATGCTCTCAAGGGCTAAAAGACCAACTGCGTCAGGTCAAAAGAAATGTGCGTAAAGCAAACTTGCTTCTCAGAGTCAGCATTAGGACAGCCTAAAGCTAAGACGTGAAAACTTATGGCTTTAAAACTGTGACCAAAATATCTCACCATCACTCAAACTTAGGACAGGCACAAGTTTTCCTCACAAGCCCTGTGCCCGCCACCAGCACCTCTCTCACCATGATCCACATGGGCCAATATACAGATGTTCCTGATGCCGCAAGTCTTCTTCTGGAGACCAACCATCTTCTCCACGCTTGCGAGGACCATGGTGAGGTAATTCTGCGGACCGAAGAAAACATTTTATTCAGGAGGCAACTTAAGAAACAGGTTTTTTTTCTTTTCTTTAATGACGGAAGTTGCGCTTGGAGCTACTCATCGGGGCAAGCCCCGACACGTGGAGCGCCTCGCCTTCCTCGCGCACGCCCTGGGCCACCCGGTGCCCCCACGGCTTGTGGCTGTAACGAGACTGGGGAGGCTGAGGGGGGGGTTGGGGCCGTTTTTTCGCTATGTGCGCACACAGAGGCCCCC